>NC_136954.1:7092396-7272396 GCF_032717465.1 Coenobita brevimanus
TTATTATTATTATTATTATTGTTTATAGTATTAATAATATGCTTTTCTGCATCCCTATATTTAGGATCGACTGGAAAGGAAAATGTTTGGGTTTTCTGTGTCACTTTCTTGAAATTGTCTGAGAAGATTACGATGAAGATGGAAGGAGGGGAGAGAAGAATGAAAGGAAGAAGAAAAGGAAGATGAGAGCTTCGGATAAAGGGAGGAAGAGGGGAAGGGAGGGAGGGAAGATGGAAGGAAGGATGAAAAGAAGGCAGAACAAGAGGGAGGGAGGAAGGAAGGAAGGACGTGAGGAAAGGAGGGAGGGAGGGAGGAAGAAATGAAAGAAGAAAGGAAGGAAGGAAGGGAGTGAGAAAGGAAAGAAGGCAAGGAGGTGTGAAAGAAAAAGTAAAGTTACTATGGAAGAGAGGAAAGAAAGAGGGATTGGGAGTAAAGCAGGGAGGATGGAGAGAAGGAAGGACAACAGAGGGAGGAAGAAAGAAGGAAGGAAAAGGAGGGGAGGAGGAGGAAATGAAGAAGGAAGAAAGAAGCTAAAGATAGAGAGAGGGAGGACCGAAAGAAAGAAGGAAAGGAGGAGGACAGGGAGAGAAAAGGAAAAAAGAAGGAAGGAAAAACGGGAGGAAGAAACTAAGGATGGAAGGAGGGAGAACAGAAGGAATGAAAGACAGGAGGAAGGAGCGGGAGAGATGGGGAAGAAAGAAGTAAAAAATGAAGACTATTTTTCAGGCATAGCTTTTCAAAAAAATTCCAATAAAATCCTTCAGACACCCAAAAGAAGAAAAATTACATCGAAGGATCTTTTTCTGTTTTACCATTAAGGTCTTTTTTTCTTTTTTTCCCTGTTTCTTTCGATGGCTGTCATTACGCTGTTTGTTGAACCTCGTCAGTGCAGTGACGCCTTGGTAATATATTCTGTCAGCCTGTGGATGATTTATTCAGCTGGGGATGAAATAATTGAACTGAAGGGAATATAAAGTTTGCAATTGGCCACAAGAAGGGTTTAATGGTTAGAGGGCTGATGTGATATCTGAATGGACGCGAGTTCGAACCCTGTCTGGAGCAGGGATCGGTTTGTTGATATGAATTCGCTAAAACACAATATACTTATCTCCCACAAGACCCACCCAGATGTCACAAAAACACCCTTTCTAATACCATCACACCAGCCGCGAAGTCGATAGTACTAGCATGTATTCAGGGCGGACGGTGGATATTGGTGCCGAAGTGGTGACATGAGATGGTTTGTGGTTAAGGGAACGGGCTTTCCAGTCTGTGCCTGGGGTTGAACATATTAAAAATAGATCTTATTCTTGTTACCTTCCAATGATTTACCAAGTAGGGCCCCGACGAAGTGAAAAGGGTTAACGGAGACCTGAGCACTATATTATTCGATCGTTTCCTGGGAATTATTCTCTCAAGCTTCAGTCACTGTAGAACAACGCTAATGTATTCGTTGTTATACTCCTTTTACTCCAACTTTTTCTTCCTTTTGCTGCTTATTTCACGTAGCTCAGAAAAAATACAATATTACGGCTCCGCATCCTTTTCACAGCACTTCATCGTGATTAAGATCATATTTTTGTGTTAATCTATTGTTACAATTCAGCATTCAAGGTGGAGAGATGGCAGTTTTAGGCCAGGTTAGAGTAAAAGGAGTATAGTGAACGGATTTAAATGAAACTCCCAACGTACTGTCTTTGGTCTGCGTCAAATGAACGGATCAAGAATATGGCTCTCTGTTATCTTGTTTTTGTTTTTTCATGAAAGGAACAATTTGCTGGCTCCTGGCCTTTGGTTCCTTCCTTGCATGAAGAAAAAATATATATTATCTCTCTCTCTCTCTCTCTCTCTCTCTCTCTCTCTCTTTTTATATATATATATATATATATATATATATATATATATATATATATATATATATATATATATATATATATATATAATACTGCAGTAAAGAGCACCACTACATTGGGAATTACTGAAACATATGCCTGAAATAAAATGATGCTTTTTTTTTTTTTATGTGTCCGACTCTGGGCAAAGACCTCGCAGCCTACTCCCAAGGCCCAGTAGTCCTCCTACATACCATGCACGTCTACATGTCACCACTTCGGCGCTAACACCCACCATCCATATTGAATACATGCTAGGGCTGTCTCAGACAGGACTGGTGTATTGGTATTAGCGGGGGTATTTTTAAGACATGTCGGCGGGCCTTCTGGTAGATCAGTAAAGACTGCTTTTACTAAATTGAAATCCTTAAACTGTTCCCTGCCCCAGCGGGGATTTGAACCTGGGTCCGTTAGGACTACAGGTCACCTCTCTACCGACTGAGCTACCGCCTCCCCCACTGCTACTCTTAATGTAGCTTTAGTTGGTTAATTGATCATGCCGTACTGGATACCTGGCCACGTATTTTGTATTTATCCTGTGTAACTCAAGATCTTTTCCTAGTCGTGGGACCACCTTAAGAAAAAATTACTTTAAAACAAACCTTACACTCGTTATTAGCCAGAAAAAAAAAAAAAAAAAACATTTTTAGGGGGAGTGCAGCAATCCTAATAGTTTGTAGCACAGAACATTAATTCGTAATTCTTCGACCCCAAAACTGGAGCGATAATCCTTACCAACACTGTACACACTGCCAATATAACTTTTATTCTGTATTAATATTCCAAATTATTTCCTTCAGAGAGAGAGAGAGAGAGAGAGAACGTTGATATATGAAATAGATAATCAAGGCTATATCTTTGTCCCAGAACGTTGATATATGAAACAGATAATGAAGGCTTTATCTATGTCCTTCTCCCCAGTTCTAAACTTCCCTCTTTTGGTCTGAAAAATTTAGAAATGGCACGAATAAAAACAAAATCCTTAGTCTCATTGAGGTAATATCAGTGGCTTGTTTGTTAATATTACTGACCTGTTTCATTAATTTCGTTCACCTATTTCCCTGATTATTATTAATTTCTTATTATTACGACCTTCACCTAACTTCGATGCATACCCATGATGATGATGATGATGATGATGATATTATTATTATTATTATTATTATTATTATTAGTAGTAGTAGTAGTAGTAGTAGTAGTAGTAGTTGTTGTTGTAGTAGTATTGGTAATGTCGATCTTTAAAATATATTTCTATAATGCCACTAATCTCATCCACATATTCCACCGACAAATCCACATATCTCATTACTACGACCTTCACATAACTTGAATCCACACTAATTGCTCCACTCTTCCTCCTCAGGTATGTGCTGAAGGTGCTGTACTCCTGATATTCTCGCAGACGGTAAGATAGCGCCGCTTCCTGTAAATTATTTCTTGTGGATTTGCTGGAAAGTATTAGAAGTACCTTGCAACACCATTTCCCAAACGATTTATTTTTATTACACCTTACTTTCCTCTTCTGCGTTATGTAAATCCATCTAACATTTCATACTTTGCATAAATAACGTGCAAATGAATTATTACATCCAGCTTCATCCAAAAATAAATCACTAAGGAAGAAGTGTTAGAAAGCAACCTTACCCGACGAGAATAGTAGCCACTGAATATGTGTACGTGAGAGGGGTGGAGTGGGAGTGGGAAAGGGGGAGACCGAGAATGAGATGGAGGGATGGGGATGGGGATGTATATGAATGAGGATGGTGTGAGTTGGAGAGAGGTCAGCCTGATGGCGGTGGACAGGATGGCATGAAATGGATTTGTTAGTAGCCACCCTCTGCGTGATTAGCGTATCTGGTCGTAGATAGATAGATTTTATAGATAGATTTAACTCTATTTTCTTTTTTTCGGCATAGTTATAAGCGTCTAAGATCGGTATTATGGACGGTTAAATTACTTCCTAACACCTCTTCCTTACCGATTTATTTTTGGATAATAATGGCTAATATCGTTTTGTACATTATTTTTATTCACGACTGGTAAAGAAACTACCTAACCCCTCTTCCTTACTGATTTGTTTTTGGATGCGGCTGGCTAATAAAGTTTGATACATTACTTATTCAGTGTATGGTGATATTAGAATGATTTAAGTAACACAGAAGAGGACGGCAAGATGTAATAAGCAAAATAAATCGCTTAAGAAGTGGTGTTAGGGGGTGTCCTTAACCGATGAGAATACGAACCTAAGAGTGTTAATTCTGTCACTGTTAATTATCGTGGTGTGGACGGCTGTCTGTCGATTATTTCCATTTATCTAGCTTTATATCTCCCTGCCTGTCTGAATCTCTCCTTGTTGATCTGTCAGAGTATCTATCTATCTGTGGCAGTGTCTGTTTATCTGTCTGTCAGTGTATCTATATCTATCTATCGCAGTATCTCTGTCTGTCTGTCAGTGTCTGTCTGTCTATATCTCACTGTGTCCGTATCGATCAGTTTGACTTTTTGTCTGTCTGTCTATCTTTATATCTGTCTTCCTGTCTGAATATCTCCCTACCTTTAAGTATCTTGTTTGTATCTGTCTATGCCCACCTGTCTGTCTGTCTGTCTATCTATCTACCTGTCTAAATATCTCCCTGTCTGTCAGTCTATCTTCTATCAGTCTATCTTTATTTATCTATCTGTATCTACATGTGTGTCAGAATTTCCATCCATCCGTCTATCCACCCATCTGTCTACCTAGCTGTCTATCTACCTGCCTGTCTGAATATTTCCGTCTGTCTGTCTTCTTTCTATCTGTCTTTATCTATCTATCCACCCGTGTCTGAGTATCCATCCATCCGTCCGTCCATCCATCCATCCATCTATCTGTGTGTCTCTGTCTGTCTGTCTGTCTGTCTGTCTGTCTGTCTATCTGTCTGTCTGTCTCTGTCTATCTATCTCTGTCTATCTATCTGTCTATCTATCTATCATTCCCAGTTCTTTATTCAATTATTCACCTTACATATTCCCTGACTACTGGCCTTTAATATTTATAACCCTTTCTCCTGTCAAGCATATATCGTTCCTATTTTATCCTTAATATTTTTATTTTATTTCTCCAACTTCCTCTTTCGTTTTCTTCCGATTGAATGTGTGTGTGTGTGTGGATGAGTAAATTGGGAGTGTGTCCTCCTGTCTCGTGTACCTCCCTTACTTTGGGGGAAGCCGCCTAGGTATATAGATAGATAGATAGATAGATCTATCGGTCTGGTTTTCTGTCTACCTACCTATCTGTCTGTCTGCCTTCTATCTATTTAACTCCTTGTATCTATTTGTCTGTCTGTTCGTCTGTCTGCTGTGTATCTGTCTCGGTCGGTCCGTCTCTCTCTCTCTCTCTCTCTCTCTCTCACCCACATTCCTTAACATTTCACGTGCAGAATTTATAACCTTTCCTCCCGTCAGTCATGATTATATCGTTATTAGTTTTTGTTTCCTCTATAACTTTTTTTTTTTTATAAATATTCTTCTGCGCGTTTTTCCATTGTTTTTTATTATTCTTTCTTTCATTTCTCAACTCTTCCCTCCTATTACTTTTACTTTTTCTTTTGTTTGTCTGGTATTCTGTCCATCTGTAGATTATTATATTTTGTTTTGGGGAGAATTTGAGATGTGAAGTGGGTGTATTTGAGATGTGAAGCAGGTGTATTTGAGATGTGATGCAGGTGTATTTGAGATGTGATGCAGGTGTATTTGAGATGTGAAGTGGGTGTATTTGAGATGTGAAGCAGGTGTATTTGAGATGTGAAGCAGGTGTATTTGAGATGTGAAGCAGGTGTATTTGAGATGTGAAGCAGGTGTATTTGAGATGTGAAGCAGGTGTATTTGAGATGTGAAGCAGGTGTATTTGAGATGTGAAGCGGGTGTATTTGAGATGTGAAGCGGGTGTATTTGAGATGTGAAGCGGGTGTATTTGAGATGTGAAGCGGGTGTATTTGAGATGTGAAGCAGGTGTATTTGAGATGTGAAGCAGGTGTATTTGAGATGTGAAGCAGGTGTATTTGAGATGTGAATCGGGTGTATTTGAGATGTGAATCGGGTGTATTTGAGATGTGAAGCGGGTGTATTTGAGATGTGAAGCGGGTGTATTTGAGATGTGAAGCGGGTGTATTTAAGATCAAGCGGGTGTATTTGAGATGTGAAGCGGGTGTATTTGAGATGTGAAGCGGGTGTATTTGAGATCTGAAGCGGGTGTATATGAGATCTGAAGTGGGTATATTTTGTTCTCTTATACCCTATGTCTTTTATCAGTCTTTTTCTATGTTATATAAAAGGACAAAATGCGTCAAGAGGTTGAAGTGGTTATTTTTTCTTTCTTTTATCTTTTTACATAGTGCTGCTACTGTTTTTCCTTAATTCTCTCTCTCTCTCTCTCTCTCTCTCTCTGCGCTTTACTGTCCTTGTCTTTAGCTGATAGAATAATTGTGTTATTTATAACCTTCCCTAAACCAAACAGCCACGAAAGGGTAAGTAGGTTTGTTGCTGTTTGCCTTCCTTTGTACTTCTTTGTATTCCCTCCCTCCCTCCTTATATACAGTACATACTTACATACATATATACATACCTGTACATACATACATATTCGTACATACATACATGTGTGCGTATGTGTATACACAGTATAAACATGTTATTATCTTAGTATATATATTTATACATTCGTTCCACTAAATACTTTATTCACCCCATTTTTCTTTATTTTCCTTTGATTACCTTATCATTCAATAAATCATCTCTCATCATCCTGAACTATTTCCTTCCCTCTTCCTCTTCTGTGTTTGTCTTTGTTTAGCTCATCTTCCTGTCGTCATTTCCTTTTTTTTTTTTCCCTCATCTTTTCCTCCCTCAGCGTGACATTATCGCCTTTTATCACTCATTGTTCTCCACTTCCCTCTTTTATCATTCTTTCCTTTTGTCTCCCCTGTTCGTCTTTCTTTCACTGTCTTGGTAATTATTGCTTGTTATTCCTTTGTCTTTCATTATTATTTTGGATGGTTGGTTGTCCAGTGGGTTGCGGCGCTCTAGCCCGATGTGGCTTATGTGAGATTAAATACGAGAGATGATTAGTGTGTACTGTTTGATAATGTCAGTCTTGGGAGGGCGACCGGCCACTCGTCTTTAATAACTGGAGTGAGAGTCCTGTCGTCTGGCCTCGACGTTACTAATGAGGCAGTACAGGATTGGACAGTGTTGAGGACGATGATGGTGATACAGGTATTGTTTTGTTTTAAAGGTTTTTGTTTAATCTCTCTCTCTCTCTCTATTGGACAGTATCGAGGACGATGATGGTGATGCTGATATTGTTTTCTTTTAAAGGTTTTTGTTTAATCTCTCTCTCTCTCTCTTTTCCAGTTATATCATGCAGCGCAATGATAAAAAAAAGACAATGCCACGCCTCTACATCCTTTCCGTAACACCTCTTCGTGACTAGCACCATATTCTAGTGTAAATCCTTTGTTGTTTCTACACCTTGGTACTGTAAATAGACAGATGGCAATTTTAGACCAAGTTTGAGTAAAAAGAGTAAGGTTTCAATTAAATTGCTGCTTTCAGACTTTTTTTTTCACTTTACGACAAATATCTATTATATATTTTTTTCTACTTTACAACAAGCATCTATTATTTTTTTTACGTCATTTTTATTTGATTTTTTTTTTTTTTACGAGAAACGTCTGTTACTGATTTATTTCCCTTACGACAAATCGATTATTGATTTTTTTTTAAAACGACAAACATCTATAATTGAATTTTTTACGACAAACGTATATGACTGATTTTTTCCTTATGACAGATCTATTATTGATTTCTTTACGACAAACATCCATTATTGATTGTTTTTACGAGAAACATCTAGTATTGATTTTTTTTTTTAATGACAAACTCTATTAGTGAAGATGATAATGAAGGCTTTGTCTAACACCTCCTGCTCAAAAGGCCTGTCCTAAGCAGAACAATATCGCCTTTAGTTGGCAAGATTGAATTAAAAAGTACGTTTTGGGACTGAAGGGTTAGATGGAGATTGTAAATAGGTAGGAGCGCCCATCATCTACTCACTGCATTTGGTGACTAATAGTGGCTACAGAGTGACGAGGAAAATAGTTGTTTGTTATATGAAAACATTACAAAAGAAAACAAAGCAAAGCCTGGAAGTTTAAAAAAGAAAAAAAAAATGCTTTCGTGGGAAGACTGAACAACACTGTAAAAGTCAAGTTCTGTTTATTTCTTTTAAAAAATGCCTGGACATGCTACGTTACAAAGACTGGGGATCATAGGCAGAGGGAAAATCCGACAAAGGAAGGCGGCCATAGAGAGAACCTTTTGCATATGTGAAGGACTACGAGAACTGATTATGAGAGTACTTGTTTTAATCAGGTATGGATCAAGGTATGCAGTTTAGATGGGCAGTGATTATTGAGATAGCAGTAAATGGCGGAGAGAGAGAGAGAGAGAGAGAGAGAGAGAGAGAGAGAGAGAGAGAGAGAGAATGTAAATCCTTAGCTTCCACCTTGCTGAGAAGAGCTGCATGTTGTTGGATCTCCCCCACATGGAAGAGCAGTATCCCTTACGAGGGTGAATAATTTCCACTGCACAAAGTCAGCAAGTGCGCAGGGATAAAGAAATTACGGAGTCGGTTTAGCACACACAGTCTCCGGGAAGTCTATTTTACAAAGGAAGTTAACGAGAAAGTTATCCCCGTGATATTTAGGGAAGGTGAAGGTGTGTGTTGTGAATTGGATGTTATTGTGAAAGGTTTTGGTTGGTTGAATGAGGTAGGAATTGGGTTTGAAACATTGAAAGGAAATATGAAGGTTACAGCATTTGTCATGACGTCGAGTACTAGTAGGCCCTCGTAAACTGAACAAGACTGTCTTGTGGTTGAATATTATTATTATTATTATTGTTAAAATTGTAAGTAGTGGTAGTGGTAGCAGTAGTAGTAGTAATAGTAGTACAGTAGGGTTCCCTGAGATGAGTAAAATCGGATAACGTTGTCCTGTACTAAGCAAAATTTGTCTATCGCCTCCGGTGAGTTATTCCTTCAGCTGTGAAGTGTGATAAGAACATTTTATTCCGGCTACTGTAATTTTTTTTATTTATTTTTTTGCTCATGTACCCACTACTGCAAAAAAAAGTAAAGATTTATTAAACATCAACATTTTTGCGGGACTGAAGAACTGTATATTTGTTCCATTTAACGCCGGTCGATTTATTTCGAGCTAAGAAATCTTGACCGTGTGTACCCAGGCAGAGGAGAATCTATTAATGCCAGTCACAGATGGTTGGCTGAGTCACTTGTGCGATCACATAACTCTGACGCGAAGTTTAACCAAGTTGCAGGAACACTTAGACGCAGCGTCAATCAGAGCGTGACGGCTATTGCTTTTAAAACGAAGAGCAGCAGGAATGAAAGTTGCCACCAGCCTTCCTCCTCCTGCTTCTGCTTCTCCTTACTGATCCTCTGCTCCAAGCGAGAGCAGGGATCGGCATCATCATCCTTATCATTATCATCATCATCATCGTCGTCATCGTCGTCGTCGTCGTCGTCGTCGTCGTCGGCACGCATAAAAATGATTTTGCAAAGTGTATGCTATAACTTTGGGGACCATGGGGAAATATCTGCAACACTACATATCATCATCATCATCATCATCATCATGATCTTTATGATCAACAGCACGAGCAGCATCCCAAGGCTTTTTTTACTACCACCTCCACACCATCATTTTCCACGAATTCACGGAGTAGGAGGGATCCGGAGGCAGGATCCGGGGCATACAAAAGTATGAGAACCACCAGCATGGCAAGGAAGCCTGCCTTTACTATGGATGGATGCGCCGACATGCCCCCAAACGAGTCCAAACTCAGCTTCATCTTTTCCGAAAGCGATAGCCGAAGGGAGCAGTTTCCTTCGCTGACGAGACTGACTGGAGTTGCTGCCTGCCCGACCCCTTCAGATTATCGCCGTATTCTTAAACTTTCTTGAGCCTAGGGATCGTATTGATAAACTTTCTTGAGCCTAGGAACCGTATTCATAAACTTTCTTGAGTCTAGAGAGTGTATTCATAAAAAATCTTGAGTCTAGGGACAGTATTAATAAACCTTCTTGAACTTAGGGAAAATAGCTTCCTCTTTGTTGTTCGTGTCATTAATATTGACATAGTTTGCCTTAATAATATATAAGAGGATATTGAGGAGTTAGCAAAACTACAGTGTTGATACGGTCCACCTATTCTGATATTGCGTAACCTCTTCCTCCAACTTTCCGTCTCGTTGCTCGCAAATAGAACCGCCCCACTTGTCCCCTCTCACCTTGACGCCTTCCTCATTATATTCCTTTGCTGGGCTTTTGAGAGGCCTTTCGTCGTGAAGGTGCTAATGATGGCTGTCTTGAACCCCCCTTTCAAGAAAATCTTCTCATCCCCCCAAAAAAATAAATAAATAAATAAATAAATAAAATGGTGAGTATAGGAAAATGACACGTGATCATACACAGGGAGATAGAATATATATTTTTTGTAATATTTTCTTCTGTAAAAAAAGACTATATGAAAGCGTGTTATAGAAAGGGTTTAATAGGTAGCAATGTAGGCTAATCATAGTGCAGACCTGATGTGTAAAAAGTTTGTCAGAAATCTTGGAACAACTCTTCTTCCTTTACAACTTTGCCTCTCGTTGCCTTGAGATTGCACGACCTGACTCATCCCCTGGCCGACTCCCCTGATGTCCCAACTCTCCTGGCGTTGTATTTATAAAGGATCATAATGTCTTTGATGGGCAAACTCTCATGGAACCATATTTATTGAGGATCCTAAGCAATTTATATGATGAAGCCTGCATAGTAATGAAGTATTAAAGAAGAAATCCCTGTAATTGGTCACATTTTTCACTTTTATTCATTCTAGTTGTGAACTGCTTTGTAGCCGTGTGCGTGAACATTAAATTACCAACAGGTAATATGCTGCGTACCTGTTGAACTGTTTATTGTAAGAGTTTTAACTAGTTTACAGGATAAACAAATTTCCATAACAGTTAACTTTTATCACAGGCAGTTTTGGCTTCTGTACTTGATTGAGACGTGTTTGGTAACTATGAGTGAAGACAAACATGGCCTATGTAAAAGCTGCCTTACATACCTTTTAATGCATGGTTATGTACTCATTTATGTAATGTACATATTACATGTAAAATATGTATAATATATATGTATTACGCAATACTTAATATAATGTATATAAATACATTAATGTATAGAAAACAGTTAGATAGATGATACAACCCCTTAGGCTCGAAAAGCTGTATAAATACGGCCCCACTGACCCTCAACTTGATCTCGTCAGATTAATGCGTAACTTAACCTTAGGAGACTTTATAAATACAAGCCTTTAAGCTCTGGACACTTTATAAATACAACCCTACTGATCTTCGACGTCATTAGGTCTGCGAAAATTTATGCCCACGTCCCTTGCCTGGCTGGAGTGACTGGCCCAGAACTCCGACTGGCACGCCCGTATCTATGCAGGGAGTTCCGCGGCAGGTTCCCATGAATTTACATATTGCATGATCTTGGAAACTGGTTAATGAGACGGTAACAGCCAGGTCCATAATTATTATCCCCTTCATGGTGTAGGGGCCCGAGGCTAGGCTACCGTAGTGAGGTACTTTACAGTCGGCATCAAAAGTCTTGTCGGTCTAATGTTTCTTTTTTCCTTGGTGTATGATAATCAGTGTAGTGAATCCTTAGCAACTGACACTGATGGCAATCATTTGTGGCCGAATACTATGTTTAAGTTGAGTCACTGTGGATTTAACACTTATTTTCAAAGCCTATGTAGAGAAGACCGGGAGAGACGACAGAACTTTTGATACGGACTGTACATTTAAGGACAGATGACCGACTTGCTTCCCTTGATGGCATTATTGGATCAGGCTTTGCATACTGAATGAACTCAGAGGGTTGAGGGAGAGAGAGAGAGAGAGAGAGAGAGAGAGAGAGAGAGAGAGAGAGAGAGAGAGAATAGCAATAACGGTGTTAGTCAATCCCACATTATGGTACCGACCTTGGAATCTGATACATTTAAGTGTAGATGAGCACACACACACACACACACACACACACACACACACACACACACACACACACACACACACACACACACACACACACACACACACACACACACACACACACACACACACACACAGATTGACAGACGAAACATACAGATTGACAGACAAGACAGGCAGGCAGACCGAGACAGGCACAAACGGAGAGAGAGAGAGAGAGAGAGAGAGAGAGAGAGAGAGAGAGAGAGAGAGAGAGAGAGAGAGAGAGAACTGGAAAGGTTAGGGCCAATGCAAATGATAAACTAGTCTTTGGTCCATATTCAGCATGATACAGGAGGCTTCGTATCTTCTCTTCCTTATCGATTTATTTTGAACTTTAACACGCTATCTTTCACCTATTTGTTATTTTTATAGGTTTAATATGGATGTAGTTTATATCATAAAGGTATTTTGAGCTGTAATATGCAGTATAAATCGCTAGAGCGAAACTGTTACGAAATCTCCAAAGCCGACAAGAATGCGACCCAGAAAAGGAATAATAACGACGTCTACAGAAACTTCTAAGGCAAGGGTGTCCAACCAGGGGATGCAAAAGCCTTAGCGGTTCTAGGATGCAGTAGTGGTTTATATCTTGCTTACCGACACCGCCAGGCATCTGAATGTCGATAATAATGGATCAGATTCTATTATCATTTGTCTGAACTAAAAGAATATCAACAATTTTTGTGTGTGTGTGTCACGTGTTCTTTGGTAAACTACTGTTTTAGTAATGGTACCGTACTTAAAACTTACACGTCGATAAATAATGGAATATGTTATGAAACAAAAGGCTGCTTAGGCTGGGATGTATTTGGTTTGAGGGTGCAGAAGGTAGCAAAATTTAGACAACCCTGATCCAAGAATTTAAGGTAATGGGGAGAATCATGAGCTGTGTTGAGTGTCTGCTAGGGGAGACGGGAAGAGGGATAACGTAGACGGAACTGGATATAAGGAGGGAGGAAAAAGAAAAGAAAGATGAAACTGGGAATTAAGGGAGACTTCGAAATAAAAAATACGATGAGTAACAGAGATGTAATGGAATCTCCTAAAGATCTGGGAACCAGAACGATGAAAAAGGAAGAACGTCTGGAAAATGAAAACCGAAGTGGGAGATGAAACAAGGAATTAGGAATGGAGGGCGTGAAAGGAGCTGGGAAGGGAAAGGGAGGAAGGGGAAAAAAAGACGATGGTGAAAGGGGAGGGAAGACTGGATTGAGAAATAGCAACGATAGAACAAACAAACGTGCATACAGAAGATAGGGAAGAGATTGGCAAGAAAGAAGGGAAGTTTTAAATGGAACTAGGAAAGGGGAGAGAAGCTGAAAAAAAAAAAAATGAAAGGATGAGACTGATATACAAATTCATCTTTGTGTCGTTAACTTGAAAGGAATGAGCGAGTTGTTCCGATCATAAGAAAATCAGCGATACCATTCAGTGTTTATACTAAGGCTCCGATGACCCAATCAGCCACTCACTTTGTCACCACCATGAAAAAGGTAATGGTCACGGTATTAACACTCTCGGGCTGCTTTTACTCAGTCTCAGCTTCTTTCCTTTCTTTCCTCTTTCCTCTCTTTCTTTTCTTCCCTTTCTTCCTCTTCCTTCCTCTTCTCCATTATCGCTGTATAATTTCTCATCCCTCTTTTTTTTCTTCGTCCTCCTTTTTCATGTATTTGTCTTGTCTCCCATCTTCCTCCTCCTCATCCTCATCAATCATTTTCTCCACCTCCACCACCACCATCTCCTCCTCCTCCTCTTCCTCCTCCTCCTCCTGGCACTAATCCCCCTATAATCGCGAATCTTCATCCTGGGATCCGAGGATTGGCTCAGTTTATTTGCTTCTTGGCTAATGTGCTGTAAACCCCTTGATACCTTGATTCCAGTGATTTATTTTTATCTCCTTTTCAAGACGCAAGGTATATGAGAGGAAATCGAGCATATGTTGTTCTTTTAGGCTATTTGTTGAATAATAACTTTAAAATTAATCTCTATTCAAGCCTTTAACTATACAGCGCCCAATTCCGCAGTGTATTCTCTCATGGCCCCTCCACCACCCTTCAGCCATACTTTTTTTTTGTTTTCCCCGCTTTCTTGATGCTCTGGTTTGTGTGTGTGTGTGTGTGTGTGTGTGTGTGTGTGTGTGTGTGACAGCTTTGAAATTTGCTTTCATTGCACTCACAAAACCTACAGCAGACGTTTTCACACCGCATGCATCCCTGCCCCGGCCTAATCCAACATCTTCTTCCCAGCCCATCCCGCCCACTCCTTTGCTCGTCACATCCATTTTCCTTCCTACCCTTTTGGCAGGTTCATGGCGCGACGCTGGTTATCATGTCGACGTAGTGCGCCTCTTGATTTCACTCTTGCTACCTGAAAACGGATTATTTACTATTTATTTTACTTATTATTATTATTGTTATTTTTATTATTATTATTATTGTTATTATTATTATTGTTATTTTTAATTATTATTATTATTATTATTATTATTATTATTATTATTATTATACAGTACTGTTGAGTGAAGATGAATGGGAGTTGCAAGGTTTGGTGAATGAATTTGGGACAGTGTGTAGGAGGAGGAATCTGAAAGTTAATGTAAACAAAAGTAAAGTTATGGTGTTTGAGAGGAATGAAGTCACAGAGTGTGCAGTGAGGTTGGATGGTGAGGATATGGAGAATGTGAGTGCATTCAAGTACTTGGGTAGTGTGATGAAGTACGTGAAACGGTACAGCAGGGGAGGAAGGTTGTTGGTACACTGAAAGCAGTGATGAGAAATAGGGAGGTGAGTATGGAAGTTAAGAAGTCACTGCATGATAGTATTGTGATCCCTACCCTGACGTATGGAAGCGAGGCATGGACCTTGCAAGAGGGGAACAAGTCAAGAGTGAGAGCAGTGGAAATGAGTTACTTGAGAGGAGCATGTGGAGTGACGTGGAGGGACAGGTTGACGAATGAAGAAGTGAAGGAACGTTGTGGGGTGGATGTGGATGTGGTTGAAAAGATTAGGAGAAATACACTGAGGTGGTTTGGACATGTGAAGAGAATGGAGAATGAAAGACTGACTAAGGGGGTGTATGTAGGTGAGGTGGAGGGAGGGAGAGGGAGAGGTAGACCGAGGATGAGGTGGAGGGATGGAGTTGAGAGGTATATGAGGGAGGGGGGGGTGAATTGGGGGGAGAGTAGTCAAATGTTGGGTGACAGAGCGACTTGGAGGCGTTTTGGCTGCGGCCACCCTTTGCGGGATTAGGGTGTCGGTCTATAGATAGATAGATAGATAGACACTGCCATCAGCTTTTCTGAGAATTTTCTTTTCCACTGCATATTTGAAAATCACCTCATCCATCTATACTATCTATAATAAATGTGCAGAGCCAAGTATATGATACATTTCAACACCTCATGTTTAATGCATTCACCCCAATCATTCATCTTGTATGTGCATACTCAGATACTGTCAGTTTTCTTTCCTCTATGTTTATCTTTAAATTGTGCGACCTATACATCCTTCTAAACTCATTTACTAGTTCTTGCCAGCCCCTTCAGTCCCTGAACATATTTATTAATTAATTCTTGCAGTCCTTTCAGTGTTTCCTCCATTAGGAGCACAGAGGCCCAGGGCGAGGCCACCCAGTTCAGGCATTTGAGGCAAGTACTTCGTAACCAGTTGCTTACCTCTTTGCTGAATTACTTGGGCAATACATCCCAACCACACGTCATTTTAACTCTCAGGGTCACATCCAGGTTAAGTGCCATAACTCACTAAACCACCATGCATCAAAAAATTGTATGACATCAGGACTTTTGGTTTACATCAGTGTACAGTATAAAAACTTGCCATTGATCCCCCCTGCATACAACAGAGAACAGCCACATAAAGAGGAAGGTATTCATTTGTGACGGGTAGGTGGGATGGAGGCTAAAGAGCAAGAGACTGACGAAGAGAGTGTATGTGAATGAGGTGGAGGGTGGGAGAGAGAGGGGGAGGCCGAGGATGAGGTGGAGGGATGGAGTGGAGAGGAATACGAGAGAGGGGGGAATGTGAGCTGGGAGCAGGGCAGTGCAATGGCGAGGGACAGGACGACCTGGAGGTGATTTGTTTGTGGCCACCCCTAAAGGGATTAAGGCATCTGGCAATAGATAGATAGGTAGATTATTATTATTATTATTATTTTATCAGCAGAGATTTTTTATACTAGAGGGTTTAGAAAGAACCATCACTAACTCGCCTGGTATTGGATGTCTTGCGTGAATTAAGTAAAATCGGCTGAAGGGAGAAAAAAAAAAGGAACTCAGTACGCCGTCATAGTGAACGTGACCATGACTTATGACTCAGGGGAGTCAAGTCGTTCTGTGAGCTGGAATACGGCACTAGAGTAACACTCTCTCTCTCTCTCTCTCTCTCTCTCTCTCTCTCTCGTGCCTATCCCCTGCCCTCCATTACTTTCCCATGCCTACCAACAACACTGTTAGTTGACAAATATTTACCAACTCTTCATACACCGGTGAGGCGGTGTAGGCAGCCCAGAGCTGGTTTACCCTAACGTAAACCCTGTGTACCCCAACCTTCCACCCCGCCGTCTCTCTCCTTACTGCTCTCTCTAGCATCTTTATTTTATCCGTCGCTTTCCTCTTCCCTTGTTATTGTTTTGTTTTTGTGTTTTATTACTCTCTCTCTCTCTCTCTCTCTCTCTCTCTCTCTCTCTGAATAAGATCGTCTGTTAATAGCTGGAAAAGAAGCCTTAAATAACCCCGACCATGACAAGGTCTCGTCGCTCCATATCACCTCTTCTTAAGCCATTTATGTTTGGATGTTGCTGGTTAAGGTCCTTCTTTACATTATTTTTCCAGGGTATGGGGATCTTTCAAAGTAAAATAAATCGCTTAGAAAAAGGTGTTAAGGAGTTTCTTCTTTACTCTAATTACAGTATTAATGTATCCTCTTTAACCTGACCTAATATTACCATATCCCCATCTTGAATACGAGTCGTTGCAAGAGATTAATACTAGAATATGGTATTAGTCACGAAGAAGTGCTACGGCAAGGGCGTACAGCCACAATACTGTCTATTGAGATACACAAACTGCACAAGGAAAAAAGTATCTGCGCCAGACTAAAGTGAAAAAAATTATAGCGGCATAATTACACTCGTAGATATATCATAGTGAAAAGGTAGTCTGAACTAAGGTCTGTACTTTGATGTGTAATTTAATTTTGCTGACCCCTTAAATGTATCTTGTGAGACTTATTTAATCGAGATACGAGGAAGCCTTAAGAGTAAATGGGCGGCTGGTGTAATTAAGTGGGGGAAGAGGAGACTTTCCTAAATATATTTCTTTTGGTGGCAGCAAGAACAAAACTACATATAAAAAAAGTTAACAGATGAAGGTGGTACATCAGAATATGAGGTCGAGGTGGAGAGAGAGAGAGAGAGAGAGAGAGAGAGGCAGGACAGGGGGGACTCTCCTACTTATACAACAGGTCAGTGTTTGAATAACGAAGGAGGGGAAGCAGTGGCGCAGCACACGAGTAGTCTCTTACTGACGTGTGTGGCACCTTAGGTCATATTTTAAGTGACTGGAGCTCTGCTCTCGTAACATTGCTCCCATGGCGGTTTATTCTGCTCTGTACCCGTTAATATCCTGGTGTATTTGTGTTCAGTTCCTGTTAAAATCCCGTTGTATTTTTGCTCAGTGCCTTTTAATATCCTGGTGTATTTCTGCCTAGTACCTGTTAATACCCTGATGTATTTCTGCTCAGTGCCTGTTAATATCCCGTTGTATATCAGCTCAGTACCTGTTAATATCCCGTTGTATTTATGCTCAGTACCTGTTAATATCCCATTGTATTTCTTCTCAGTACCTGTTAATATCCCATTGTATTTCTGCTCAGTACCTCTTAATATCGTATTATTTTTTATAGATACAAACTGCATCGATATTTAAACAATCCAATTGTCAAACGAGTATCCAAATAAATAAATCGCTAAGGAACAGGTTTTACGAAGCCTCCTGTTCAACGAAGAAAATGGCCTTATTCCTTAGGTGTTTAATTTCCATTTTACATTCTGGTATTCTTCTATTGGTCCTTCGTATCTTTAATATAGAGGTAGTTTGCAGCAGTAACAAACAACAACTCACTGGAAGTGTAACAGGCAAGATAAATAGTACATGCGGCGGTGTTACGAAGGCACCAAATACGGTTCAAGAACCCAGTTTGCCCAGAGCCGTATTGCAGGTGTCTTTCGCGATTTGTTTTTGCGTAGTACGTTGTATCATTTTGCGACTGACTTGGTTCACATTGGTAGCACACGAGGATATTGAAGCGAAAGCTAAATGTTGAAAATAAATTGCTGGGACAGAGGTGTTGCGAGATCCCCAGTACCACTGAAAATGCAATCCTCTGTGACAATCATCTCGCTCTATAGTCTATACGATCCGCAAGGAATTAAATCTCTCTTTGTACGATCCTCAGAAACAATCAGATCCTCTTTATAAGATACACAAACAATTAGATCCTCTATAAGATCCCCAAACAATCAGATCCTCTTTATATGATCCTCAAAGACAATCAGATTTCTATACGATCGTCAACGACATTCAGATCCCTCGTACTACGATTTTCATCGACAATAAGATCCTTTTAATACGATCCTCAAAGATACTCAGATCCATTTTTATACGATCCGCAGAGAGATTCAGACTCCTCTTTATGCGATTCTCAGATACAATGAGATCCTACTTAATACGATCCACATAAACAATCAGATCCCTGTTTATACGATCCTCAGAACCAAGCAGATCCCTCTATACGATCGTCAGAGACAGTCAAATTCCTCAGTACAATCCTCAAAGACAGTCAGATCCCTCGTAATACGATCTTCAGAGACAATCAGATCCCTCTTTATACGATCCTCAGTGACAGTCAGATCCCTCCACACGATCCTAAGACAATCATATTCCCCTTTATACGATCCTCAGACATTTAGATCCTTCTTAACTCTACACACCATGTATACACACACACCTAATAGGCCCAGCCATGTCCTTAGGTTCCTTACACCACAGAATAAATCGCTGAGCAAGAAATGTTACGGGAGCACCTAAGCCAACGAGATATACATCTTCTTGAATCCTCTGAAGATTATACACCGGCCAGAGAGTTTGTTCTTAATACTTCATTAGGTTAAGTTCCATTTCTTTATACATATTTTTTCTTATACGGTTGCCAGACACTTCAGAACCATATTAGAGTGAAAAATGTGGCAAGAGGAATATCATTTTTTAATTATCCACTACTAGGGAGACTCGTTTGTCGGAAGAATTGGAAAAAATCGCTTGTGGATGCGGGTCGTGACTGACTTACGGTAATGTAAGGGTAAACCAGCTCTGGATTGCCTTCACCACCTCACCCCCGTATAAAGAGTTGGTAAATATTTATCAACTAGCAGTGTTGTTGGTAGGCAGGTGAAAGTAATGGAGGGCAGGGGATAGGCATGAGAGAGAGAGAGAGAGAGAGAGAGAGAGAGAGAGAGAGAGAGAGAGAGAGAACTATTAAAACTGAGTACTCAGACGTGTGAAAACAAACACACAGTTTTGACGATAATATCTGAAACACGAGATGATGAAAAGAATATGTCTAGTATCAGTATTATTGCTGACTGCACTCTGAAATGTGGGATGCAGGCTGATCTTGTGGAATAACAACAGGTGTTCCATGAATAGGCGTCAGGATTTAGGGGCTTGATTACACCGACCACCATCCACTCACGTGATGTAGTGCTGCCTACTACTTCCTTCGCCTTTTTCACTCTCTGTCTGCGTTCCTCTCTTCCTGTTTCTCCCATCTTTCCAGTCTCATTTTATTACTCCTCTTTCCTTTTCATTTGGCTTTACATTGAGTGGCAAGCCAAACGGTGTCCAGTAAGCCTGGAAACCAAATACAACATTGGGTGGTAACCACATGACCAACTCATACGTGTTCCCTACGTGTCAGCGAGTGGGTTGGCAGACAGACTCAAAGACAAACGACCATCCCTTACGAGATTATAGCCTCAGGCTATAGATAGATAGTTTATACCTTCATCCACTCACATCTAATAATACAATCAAGAGACTTTTCTAACTTTGTCTAATATACTCGGGTGGAGAAGGCCGTATCTTATGGGCCAGTGTTACAGTTCTAGAACGGGTTGAATTGTGTTGTCATGTAATACACAGCACGGGTCCTCTGAAGTTTAAGCCTATGAGTTTCACTGCTGTTAGCCAGTAGGCAAACGGTAGTACGCTGAGTAACTTCCCTGTGAAATCCCACGTGCAGAAAAATGCAGGAAATGAAAAGTTGAGGTAAGAATGGGTGGGAGTGAGACAAAGTTAAGGATATTTCAGGAGAGGAGGAGAGAAGGAAGGGAAGGGGAGGAGAGGAGAGGAAATGAAAGGGCATGGGGAAGGAAAAGAAGAGAGAGGAGAGGAGGGGAAGGAAGGAGGTGAGGGAAGAGGAAAAGTGAATAGAAAGGAAAAGAAGCGAAGGGAAAGAAGGGGAGAAGAGAAGAGGGAAAGGGAAGCTAAAGGAAAAGAAGAGAGGGGAAAGGAGGGGATGGAAGGGGAGGAGAGGAAACGAAAAGAAAAGAAAAGCAAAGGGAAGGGAGAAGAAGATATGGGAAGCGGAAGGGAGGGGGAAATATTGATAATGACGGAGTGTAACTTAGCCAGGCAACAATAAAGCAAAATTAGGGGAAGAGAGGAAAAAAAAAACAGAAGGAAGGTAGTTTTGGAAGTATCTGACTGAAAAAGATTTCGGGAAGGAAGGGAAGGGAAGGTATTTGGTGGTGGAAGAGACGGAAGGGATGGAATGAAAGAAAGAAGGATTAGGATGATGGAGGAATGAGTAGGAATGGATTACGAGTATGATGGGATGGAGAAAGGATAGGATGATGGTTGGATAAAAAAGGACAAGATTGAGAACAGTTGGATAGGGAACGAGAAACAGATGATGGTAGGGTGAGGATGGATAGAAACGGAGAAACAGTATGGAGAGAGAGAGAGAGAGAGAGAGAGAGAGAGAGAGAGAGAGAGAGAGAGAGAGAGAGAGAGAGACGCCTTCTTCACAAGTTAACGCATTTTCTCCCGGCATCCTGGGCTCCGCTTCCCAATCTTTCCGTCCCCTGTCCTACGATTCCTAATCAGTTCAGTACGAGGACGTCTTTTTACCGTTATGTTTTCTTTAGAATTATTATTATTTATTTTTTTCACTGAAGCAATGCTGGAGTTAATGAGGACTTTCCAGGTATGACTAAATGCGTCTAAATGTTTAAAAGGTAAACATACTGAATAAAATAAATGAATAAAAAAAAGTCTAATTGAATTTATCTTCGACTCATAGGCTCGTTACCCGTCCCCGCCCCGGAGGGGCTCTCTCTCTCTCTCTCACACACACACACACACACACACACACACACACACACACACACACACACACACACACACACACACACACACACACACACACACACACACACACACACACACACACACACACACACACACACACACACACACACACACACACACACACACACACACACACACACACACACACACACACACACACACACACACACACACACACACACACACACACACACACACACACACACACACACACACACACACACACACACACACACACACACACACACACACACACACACACACACACACACACACACACACACACACACACACACACACACACACACACACACACACACACACACACACACACACACACACACACACACACACACACACACACACACACACACACACACACACACACACACACACACACACACACACACACACACACACACACACACACACACACACACACACACACACACACACACACACACACACACACACACACACACACACACACACACACACACACACACACACACACACACACACACACACACACACACACACACGGTCGGAAACCTCCGGAACAGCAGCTTCCTGGAAACAGTGAAATTCATTGTGAGACTGACAGACGAGAAGTTACCTAACAAGACAACTCTCCTCTTCTCTCTCTCTCTCTCTCTCTCTGATGTAACAAACAGCAACGTCTGCAACTGCAACTCACGCTAACTAGTGACATCCTTTATCTGGACCGCGAGAGAAAAACACTGGCGACGGTGCAACTCGGTGAAAACAGTGCTGGTCTCGCTGGCTGGCTGTGGGATTGGCGGGGACGCTGTGAGAGAGAAAGAGGGAGAGAAAGAGATGGTGTGCTTATTGTGGTGTTAAATAGAGAGGTGTGAAGTGTTGGTGTGGCTTGTGGTGGTCCCGTAGCATGGTATGGTATGGTATTGTCTAGTAGTAGTAGTGGTGTGGTTTGGTGTGGTGTGGTGTGGTGTGGAATAATACGGTTTGATGATGTGGTGTGGTGCAGTGTTTTGTACTGTGGTATGATGTGGTGGTGTTGTGTAATATAATGTGGTATGATGTGGTGGTGTTGTGTAATATAATATGGTATGGTGTGGCATGGTCTGGAAACTTGCGGAACCCAGCGGCACTCACAGTAACCCTGCAGACTTACGTAACCTATGAAACCTTCCGGGATTTACGACAACCGGACGATCTCGCCAGACTTACGATACTCCAGTGAACTTTTGGGAACGTAGGATGCCATACCGTCGCAGGATTTAAGACCCGCTGTATAATGCAATCAGCTGAATACAGTGTCTGGAGGATTTATTTCGTGTAGTCTGTCCCGATTGATATTCTCGTGTTGTATGCAGGGTGGTTCATATATAACACTGCACTTGAATTCCGCTGGGCGATTTCTTGTGTGTTGTGGGGACGGCTCAGTGTCGTCGTATCTACCCTGCTTCATTTATTCATTTCCTACTCCAAAATTGTATTCATTTCCTTCTCCTAATTCCACAGCCACGCCCACACTGGCAGACTGAGCCATCCCTCCAACACATTAGGTACTGTCAGGTGAGTTTCTAGGGGAGTATTTATGGACCACCCTGTATTTATTTTCTAGATAAGGTTGGTCATCCCTTTCTTTATATTTCGGTAACTCTTAGCAAAATATTGTTCTAAAAAACGCTAACAGCAATACTCCTTTTACTCTAACTTGGCCTAAAATTGCCATCTCACCACCCTCAATGCTGAATTGTTGCAAGAGTTTAACATTAGAATACGATGCTGATCACTAAAAATTGCTTTGGCAGGGATGTAAAGCTGTAATATTGTCTTTTCCTGCCACTGAGCTACTTGAAATAAGCCGCAAAAAGACGGATAATTGGGCCAGGTTAGCGTGAGAGGGATATAGTGCCACTTTACGCTCTTAGAACTGTAGGGGCACGAGGCTAGGCTACCAGAGTCTAGTGGCAGATTACCAGTTTTCATCCTTTGAATTACAAGATCAAAAACAGAATATAATCGTATTGAAGGGATCAGTCGAGCTACCTTATGGTTACTGTCCAACTTTCATTTATATACCTTTGAAGAATCGAACCCGTGCAAGTCTGTCACTGTGGGCCGGTATTCTCGTCGATTGAGGAAGCCCTTAACACCCTTTACCTAAGTGATTTATTATGTCTGTTACACCTTACTATCTTCTGTTATATAAATCTATCCAGTATTGTCATTCTCTGCATAAGTAACGTAAAAAAGGATATTAACCACCCATATCCAAAAATAAATAACTTAGGAAGATGTGTTAGTGAGCCTCCTTACCCGACGAGAATACGGACCTAAGGCGATATAAGCACAAAACCACCGAATGTTTGTTATAGGAAATCACTCTCTATAAAGGATGAACGTAGGCAGAATTACTCACACAACAGAGCACCGAAACATATGTCGCCGCGATAAAAGCTGAGAAAAGTACATAATAAGAGTCACAGAAGTCCAAACGTATATAATTAGAGAGAGAGAGGGAGGGAGGGAGAGAGAGAGGGAGAGAGAGAAAGATCCCTTATGACGCACAAAAAAAAAAGAACACTGAAAACAAGTCAGCTATAAAAAACAAAGTAAAAAACACTGATACAGAAGAAGCAAAATAGCCATTAAAAAAAAAAAAAAAAACGGGAAAACTAATTTTCATAAACAACATTTACTTATGAACTAGATCAGATCACAAAACACTACACCGCCACCCTCTTTGTCCCTTTCTCCTTCTAGTCTCTGTTCCTGGAATTAACATAAAATCACTCGAGATGCAAAGATAAACGCACAGCACGAACTAAACCACTACACAAACAGTCTTCTTAAGATTACATGATAACAAAACTCCTGAATAAAGCACTCGAAAAATAGAGCAAAAGACATTAAGATAACCCAAAACTAAATTACTCGAAGAAAAAACAGAAAAAAGAAACCACAGTAAAAACTTAACGCTTTTCTTCGATACCACATCAAGCAACACAACAGCCTTTATCAGTTTTCTTCTCCCCGTCGCGGCTTTATCTCTGTAGGAACTAAGTCCCTCATAAAAAAGAACCAAAATCTAAAAAAAACACAATACTGATCCTCATAAATAAATAATAATTATGATATTTGAAAAAATAATAAGTGCCCCCAGGTAATCATTATAAACTAAATAGTACTGTATTGGAAAAAAAAAAGTCACGGAAGAAGAAGGCCCTAAACAAAACAGCTTGTAAAATGTCTAGAAAAATAAACTTGTCTCCAAGAAACATCACAACTCCCCTTCTCTTCTCGTTTCCCTGTCGCGGTCACTCTGGGGAAATCAGTCGCTTACGAACCCGGCAACGAGGTCGGGGGAGGAGGAGGTCGCTAGAACATCGGAAATACAATGGCCTTTCCTCATACATAAAGAGTGGGGGAGGTAAAGGGGAAGGAGATGGGGGGGTTGGCTGGATCAGGGCGCTAATTTGTTAACCATGGAATTCTTCAGTATTTTGTCGTAATATTTTCATTCTTGATACCACCACACCACTAATTATATAGAAGGGGATTGTTTGGGTGGTGCTAATTCGTCAGTCACCTAATTCAGTAAGGATGCTGTTTTACATTCTTGTTAGTCTTGCTACCACCAGATTGATTACCCGTCCTCACCCCGGAGGGGCTTGGGAACGGTTATTGTTTTCACTCGGTTTGTCTGGCTGTCTGCTTGTTAACTGCTTTACACGAACTGCAGGTGCGATTTTGACTAAAATTACAAGGATGGTGGTCTATGACCCTCTGATCACCTGATTAAATTTTGTATCAAATAAGGTCTGCCCAGGCTGTAGGCTCCCAAAATGTCTATCTATCTATCTATTGCCAGACGCCTCAATCCCGTTTGGGGTGGCCTCAAACAAATCGCCTCCAAGTCGCCCTGTCCCCAGCCATTTCACTGCCCTGCTCCCAACTCACACACCCCTCTCTCATATACCTCTCCACCCCATCCCTCCATCTCATCCTCGGCTTCCCCCTCCCTCTTCCCCCCTCCACCTCACTCACATACACTCTTTTCGTCAGTCTTTCACCCTCCATCCTCTCCACATGGCCAAACCACCTCAGTGTGTTCCTCATAACGCTTCCTATCACATCCACATCCACACCACAACGCTCCTTTATATCCTCATTCGTCAGCCTGTCTCTCCATGTGACTCCATAGGCTCCTCTTAAATAACTCATTTCCACTGCTCTCACTCTTGACTTGTGTCCTTCCAACAACGTCCAAGCTTCACTTCCATACGTTAGAGTTGGTATCACAATACTGTCATGTAGTAACTTTTTCACTTCCATGCTCACTTCCCTGTTTCTTATCACTGCTTTCAAAGAACCAGCAACCTTTCTTCCCTGCTGTACCCTTTCAAGCACTTCACCCTCCAAACCTCCATCCTTACTCATCACACTACCCAAGTACTTAAACGTACTCACATTTTCCAATTCCTCACCATCGAACCTCGTTGTACATTCACTGACTTCACCTCTCTCGAAGACCATCACTTTACTCTTCCCTACATTCACCTTTAGATTCCGTTTCTTACACACTCTCCCAAACTCATCCACCAAGCCTTGCAGCTCCCCTTCGTCTTCACTTAACAGCACAGTATCATCTGCAAACAACAGTACAGGGAGTTTCCAAACACTATCCTCTCTCACCAAAGCCACTCCAACATCCACTACCCTACTTTGTACCTCTTTTATTACCCCATCCATGTACAGATTGAACAACCATGGAGACATGACACATCACTGTTTCAACCCAACTTTCAAAGAGAAAAATTCACTTAGGTCACCATCCACACGCACTGCAGCCTTCGCACCATCGTACATACTCTTCACAGCATTCAACAACTTCCCATTTACTCATATATTCTTAACACTTTCCACAATCCTTGTCTATCCACCCTGTCATACGCCTTCTCCAAATCCATGAAAGCTGCATACAACTTCTTTCCCTTTTCTAGAAACTTTTCCACTAAAGATCTAAGAATGGATATCTGATCTACACAACCTCTTCCCTTCCTAAAGCCTCCCTGTTCTTCTCCAACTAATTTCTCTATTCTCTAACTCTGTCAATAAGTATCCTACCATACACTTTTCCTATTATACTGAGAAGACAAATGCCCCTATGATTACCACACACTTCTTTTTCCCCTTTTCCTTTGTACAAGGGAATAATTATACCTGACTTCCAATCCTCCGGGACTCTACCTTCCTCCCAGGCCAATCTGCACATCTTCCACATCCATTCTACAACTATCTCTCCCCCATGCTTCAGCATTTCACCACACACTCCATCAATTCCTGGGGCTTTCCCCGATTTAACTTTCTTCAATGCTTCCATAACTTCTATCATACTGATTTCTTCCTGTCTTCTCACCTCCCTCCTTCTCCCAGCCATTCCCCAGCCACTTATACTCGCATGACTTCCATCCTCTATATTCAACAATTCCTTAAAGTGTTCTCTCCATCTGCTCACTTTTTCTCCCTTCTCCACTAGTAATCTACCATTTTTATCTTTCACTCCCCCTGCTAACTTCATTTCCACCCAGTCTTACTGTATTCACCTCTTTCCAGAACATTTTCTTACAGTCCCTCCACTTTACACTCAGATTCCTTCCAAATTCCTCATCCACTCTCTTCTTACTCTCTCTTACTAAGCTTTTCACCTCTCTTTTTCTTTCTACATATAACTCTCTCTTCCGCCTCTCAACTTCTTCCACGCCCCTATTTCTCATCCATTCATTGTATGCGTTCTTCTTTTGTGCCACAGCCTGTCTCACCTCTTCAGTCCACCACGCTGTTCCTTGCACCCCCCTCCGTCTTCTCTTCTTTCCACACACCACATCACATGCTGCACATATTTCTTCTGTAAATATCCTACACACACCTTCCAAGTCTCCCATCTGCTCCAATTCATATGTGCCCAGTCGTTCCTCCACTTCTCTCTTATACTCTGCCTTTTTCTCATCCTCTTGTAACCTTTCCACTCTCCTTGCAACTACTCCTTCCTGTCGTCTTTCCCTTCTTCTATTCCTCCATCTTACTTGAATCCTAATTCTGGCCACCACCAAGTAATGGTCAGAAAGTCCACTCCCCCAGCCTCTATAAGGTCTTGCATGCATTACACATCTTCGCATCCTTTCATCCACACACACATAATCAATCATTGCCTTCCTTTCATTCAGTTCACCACCCACCCTTCTCATCACTCGCCATGTATACCTGTGGATCATTTTATGCCTGAAGAGGGTATTGGCTATCACCAACCCCCTCCCAGCACAGATGTCCACTAACGCACTCCCATTCTCATCTATCTCAGCAGGCACACCCCACTCACCAACTATTCCATCCACCTTCACATTCCCAACTTTACCATTCATATCACCGATCAAAAACACTCTCTCATTCCTTCCAAACTTTTCCATGCACACTTCTACACTTGTGCAGAACTCTTCTCTCACTCTTCTAGCACGATCTTGCGTTGGCGCATACACACACACAATCGCCCACATTTGTATTCCCAAAATGTAAAATGTAAATTTTTTTTTCGCCTTAACTCCTTTCAAATTCGTAATATCGACATGAAACCAAAACCTAAAAGTGAATCTTTCAAATCTGCATCCTGTAACATACCTCATAAAATCAGGGGGGGAGGTCATCCCCCAGTTAGCGTTAGGGGGGGGGTCAGTGTCAGATGGGTGGGGTCTAAAATTTCAAATGACCATAAAATCGTCAAATTTCACCCAATTTACTCCAAATTTGACATGTGACATCCTGTCAGCACTAAAATGACTGCCTGGGACGGGTTTGCCGTGCCCAGTACCACGTCTTGTATTATTTATTTAGTTGATGACTTGGTTCATGGATGGTACATTTAGCACTTTATCGCTCGGTTCTTTTTTTTTGGGGGGGAAGGCTTTTTTTTTTTTTTTTCACCATTCATGCTGAGGCCCTTTCCTAAGCGGTATGGAAGACTGTACAGTACCTTCTCCTTATCGATTTACACTACTTTACACCGACATATCCTCTTGTGTGGTAGTAGTTGATACTGTGTCGATGTCATAAATAGGCCTAAATAATAAAAAGGAGGGTATCATCCTGTGTCGTTATGATTAGAGGCTTGTTATTACCCCAGCCAATGAAGTTGGAGGAGGTTATGTATTCACCTATGTTTGTGTCTGTCTGTTTGTCCAGACGATATCTCCAAAAGTTCTCAATGAATTTCAATGAAATTTTGTGGAGGAATGGGTCATGGGCCAAGAAAGAATTGATTACATTTGGGGACGGAGCCATATCCGGATCCTGCAGTGGCACTGGTGGAGGTATGCGCAGTCTGTGTGCTTTCTAGTTATTATTATTATTATTATTATTATTATTAACCTATGTCTGCCATGTGCAAGCTTTCTGTAATATTACCGTCCTTTGTCACGGATATCGTCCACTTGTTCTACTGATGACTCCTCATTCCCAGTTACTACAAGCTTCGCCTGACCTCTTCTCTGTTTAGTCATACAGGTCAATTTCATTCATTTTGCCCACTTTTTCATACACTCATTCTAGTAATCCTCATTCCACATCATTATGAGCTCCTATTATTACTGGCCTTTGTCATTAATACTCTCCACCTGTTCCACTGATTAACCCACATTCATCATTACTACCACCCCCAATTAACTTAAAGCTACATTAATTGGTGTTTTCTCCCTCCACAGGTATGTACGAAAGGTGTTGATGTTGTCTTTGTCACACGGTAAAATGGTTCCTCCTCCTCCTCCTCCTCCTCCTCCTCCTTTTTAGTGGCAGGAAAGTCTGAGTATTTATATTCCGTCTTATTAATTGATATGAGAAATACCGAGGAGTGACAATTGCTCCCCTTTCCTATTCGTACTGTGTCAGCATGGGGAAGGTTTATATCAAGCTGTCATTCCCTCTTTTTATGCAGTGAGCCTCCTCCGAGGCACGTTGACGTGAATCACATTCTTTGTGGTTTGGCACATAAACGCACGTAGACGCGAATCGCTTTGTTAAGGAGAAAAAATGCCGTCAAAATGAAAGTTTTGGGCCAATTTGCATCAAATTTTGGTGTGTTCTAGTGGGTGCATCTCTCTTCCAAGGTAAACACTTGTCAACACTGTGACTGCTCTGATGAGACAATGTGCAGCAGTAAAATCTCAGTATCTCATTACCAGCCAGGCTGAAGGGTAGCGCTGCTGTCAGTCGTCCCTTTAAATCTGCTATTTTCCCCTCCTACCCGAGGCAGAAGCCATTATTGAAATATTGTGATTGTACAGTGTTTTTGACTATAATGTGATGTGATTGTGTCTATGGAACATAGATATATTGTTTGTAAAGCAATGGGGCTCGGTATCAGCTGTTAGGCTTAGAGGCAGGAGTCTGGTTTGTTATAATAGGGCTTCCACTCTGCTTCACCCTGTCCGTAAATGATGTGAGTATTTTACCTTTATAGTAAGGCCAATACTTATACTTTGTGAAACATATAGTGCAGGGATTAGTGAAATAATTGACCTACCATAACAGGTGTTATATATGGCATAGAGATATGCCATAGTCGCTAAGGAAACAAGCAGTCACGCACACCATATAGTCAGGAAGGGAATAATAAAGGAGGTTGGGTTGGAATCATATTGCATATGATTTAGTGTGAAATATACGTATAAAATAGTGCAGTGAGTGTTCGTCGAGAAATACAGCATGCATTGAGTGACTTAGCTCAAACCTAATGCAAGTATCGGAGATAACAAATACGCCACACAATCAGAGACTTCAGTGAAAAGGTACTGTACCAATCTCAGACAGTGCTATATTGCATATAGTTTAGCGTGAAACATATGTATAAAATAGTGCAGCGAGTGTTCGGTGAGAAATATTGCGTGCATTGACTGACTTAGCAAAAACCTAGCACAAGGATCAGAGACAAGAAATATGCCACACATATATACGTATGTCATGCAGTGAATGTTCATGGAGAAAGCTAATGTATGCATCGCGTGTGTTAGGCAAACATTGTGCAAGGAGAAGAGAACATAATACACCCCCCCCACACACACACACACAGAACAACAAGGGAGATATGTCAGTAGTGTATGTTCCCCCTAAGACAAGAGCAGAATGATGAATACCAGGAGATGTTGTCAGACATGGCTAGTTATTTACAGAAAATAACTGTGAAAAGCAGCAATATAATTTTGATGGGTGACTTTAACTGTAAAGAGGTGAACTGGGAGGAATGGGACTCAGGAGGCAGCGAAGATTCGTGGGGCACTGTATTATTAAATATAACAGTGAACAATGTGATGACGCAATGGGTCAGAGAAGAGACATGGTTCCGAGGTGAGGACACACCAGCAAGATCAGACTTACTGTTTACCAAAGAACATGTGTAATAGAATCTTTGAAATATTTGTTCATTGATTATATTGGGAGGGGGGAGATGTCCTAGCTGTAACCTTCGGATCAGTTAAAGAGTGTAGTTGTTTTCTTGTCTGGGATATGCTAGGGGTGCATAGTTCGTGGCGGTTGCATACCATGTGGCTGTTGGGGAGCCTTCATTTACAGAAGTTTCCTGGTCAGCTTGGTTGAGGGCTGATGCTTTGTTTAATACTTTCATTTTGATTTGTGAGTGGCTAAGTGTGACTTCGATATCGATATGGGGGCGGTTGGTGGCTTGTTTGGCGGCGGCATCTGCTTATTCATTTCCGCTCATGCCTGTGTGGCTGGGGATCCAGTGTATGTTTATGGTTTGTTTTCTTGATGATATTTGATATGCCATGTTGACAATGATGCTGCAGATGTTGATATTGTTGTAGCGGTCTGGTTGGTGTAGTACTTGTATTGCAGAGAGAGAATCAGTGTGTAAAATGATGGTTGGCGATGCAGTGGTGTTTTTGACGTCTGTTAGGGCTTCACGGATAGCTACAAGTTCAGTGAGGAGGATTGATGCTCCATCTGTGATTCGCCAGGCTGCTGTCTTGTTTCCACAGATGAAGGCGGCTCCTGCTTTGGGAAGATTAACATATCCATTGGTGTAGTATATGATGGAGTTGGGGGGAGTGAGGTGAGTGATGCGTTCTGGGCTGACTTGGCGTGTTTCTGCTGTGGGGGTGTTGGCTTTGGCAGAGGAGTGTGGAGTTTTTAGTCTGAAAGGGGGTGGAACCCATGGGGGTGGCTGCCGGTATTCCTGGTCAGGTGCAACTGGCTCTTGTTGTAAGACGGTGTCGAGGTTGAAAAGTCGGATGGCTTTCACAGTGCGATGGGTCCAATTTTGTTTCAGCAGTTCAGGGTGAAGGTTGATGTTGGCTCAGACTTGTGTTAGGAGTGGGCGAGGTGTTCCATTGTGGGCTATTTTCGCTGTGATTCCTGCAGCTGTAGCTTTTATTCGGTGTTGAATGGCTTCAATCTTGCACTCCATGCGGAGATTGCAGAGGCGTGTCCATCTGGGTGAGTTGGCCTCGTTTTGGGTGGTTTCGAGCTTTTGGATTAGGGTGGGGTTTGCACCAATGAGTATAGGGGCACAATAGTCGATGATGAAGCGAATAGCCTAGATGGAAAACAGTCTGACCTTATATGAGGCCCCTTTGCTTATGTCTGCAAGGGATCTGAGGGCACTGAGTCTAAGTTTTGTTCTCCTAGGTAACTGATTTCAGTTCTGAAGGATAGATTGGAGTTGATCCACACTTTGAGATAAATGTGAGAGTTTACATATTCAGTCGGGTTGTAGCCGAGATGTAGAGGACGTGGGGGGAGGGAGTTGCATGCCTAGTGTTAGGGCTTTGGTTTTTTGGGTGTTTATAGATAGGCCGAGATCTATACATCCTTGGTGGAGTTGGGAAAGGGCTCTTTGAGCTTTGTCATAGAAGGGTCCTCGGTTCACTATTACAGCTAGATCGTTGGCATAACAGGACTCGTATGGCTGGGCCAAAGTTTGTTTGTAGGAGACTGTCCATGAGGGTGTTGTAGAGAGTTGGGCTGGTTATACTGCCCTGTGGAGTGCCATTGATGTGTCTCTGGAAAGTGGAAGAGTGTTCTTGGAAGCGTACGAGAGCTGCTCGATCTCTGAAGAAGTTTGAGCCAGCCGAGGAGGTGACCCCCAATTCCCTTGCTGGCAAGGGTAGAGAGGATCTCCTCAGGACAGGTGCGCTTAAAGGCTTTTTCGAGATCGAGAACGATGACTAGGCTCCTCCTGTTGTGTACTTCTGCCATGAATGTGGTGAGGCATTCTGCTGTCCCCCTTCCTCTGGTGTATGCAAACAGCTATTGGTGTGGCATGGACGTGCTCCACTGCAGACGTTGGTGGACCATCCTTTCCTTGTTTTTTCCGAGGGAGCTGTGAATGGATATAGGTCTGTTGTTACCAGGGTCTTTGGGTTAAATGGCAGCCATTTTCCATGCAGGGGGAAGTTTGGCTAAGTCCAGGAGTGATTTACGAGGTTGAGCATGGCAGTGGTGGCATTCGGTCCATCGTGGGATAGCATGGAGTAGGTGATTTGGTCAATACCGGGGGGGTGTCGCTGCTGGTTTTGAGTGCATGATGGAATTCTTGGACAGTAAATGTTTGGTCTGTTTGGGCATGGGTGTTTTTAGCAAAGTGTATTCTTGCAGTGCGCTTGGCATGTAGGGTGCTGAGGCGGTTTTGTATATGTCGTGGGGTGCAGAGTGGTGAGATGTGATGGGCGAAAAGTGACGCTATTCTTTCGGTCTCTTCCTGATGGTTGGGGTGTGTTGGGGGATGGGGTTGTGGGGGTTTTGAGACAGCTCTGGGTGTTTTCCAAATTTGGCCTAGGTTGGTGTTGGCGCATAAGGATCTGCACCACTCCAGTCATTTGTTTTCTCTTATGTTTTGTTTTTCTTTAATTGTATGCTGGATGACTGCTTTAAGATATTGTATGTCTTCTGGGGTGGGATGGGCTTTGTATAGTTTTCTGGCACTGTTGGCGCGATGGTTGAGCTCTTTGACTCTGTCATTATAATATCAGTAGTCCTTGAAATGTCGTTTGTGAGAGGTTAAAGCAATTGCAATTTCGGTGGCAGTGGTAAAGGCTGTTGAGATTTGGTGTTCGTGTTCGTCCAGGTTGTCTGAAGGTTCGACTTAGGTTATGATTTCTTCCAGTGAGGCTGTGAAGAGTCTCCAATTGGCTCTTTTTGTGCACTACCTAGGGGGGTGGGGACCAGGGGGTTGGGGTGGTGGTGGGAGATTAAGTATGCAGATGATGGCAGAGTGATCTGATGTCAGGGTTGGGTGGAGGTCCCATTCGGTATATGTTGCGATTCCTGTGGTTAGAAGCGTGAGGTCGAGTCTGCCACTTTCTAAGTGTGTGGGAGTGCTGGGATCATTTAGGAGTTGTATGCCATGTGTGAGGGTTAGGAGTTCTGATATGTGTCGTCCTGCAGGGTTGGTAGGGGATGTGGATCCTAGGCAGGGGTGATGGGCATTCAAGTCGCCTCCAATCAGAGTCAGTTCATTAGCTGCAAGGATGAAGAGTTCTGCTAGGTCGAGGGCGGCACTGGGTTTGCAATAAATGTTGAAGATTTTTAGGGGAGTGTTGGGTAAGGTGATGGATACACCCTGAATTTCAACCTCTTCGCTGAAGTGTGGTGGTTGTGGGATTTTGTTTGCCTGAATATGCATACGAATGAGAATGACTCAGCCTTTGGGGCCGCCCCTGGAATGCGGAAGTAGAAAGGAGTTAAAGCCCTTTAGCTTGAGGGAATGTTGTTTGGTGATGTGGGGTTCTTGTAAGAGGAATATGTCTGTTTTTTCTCTGTGCACAGCCTCGTGAAAGAGGTTGATTTTTTGGCGCCAAGGTTGTTCCAATGTATGATCTTTGTGTGTTGGGGGTGGTGGGTTTGCTGTTTGGTTAGGACGATGTTGTGGCCCGGTACTAATTAGTGGGGGTGTTTGGTCCGTATGAACATTGTTTAGCCTTCTGTGGCTGTTGTGGAGTGTTCTTTGATTGGGGATTGTGAGCGAGAGTATTCTCGTTTGTCTGGGCCTGCTGAAATGCACCGTTGTTTGAGACGTTGGGTTTGTGAAGGTGGGAGGGTTTGGCTGGGGTGATGGGGATTGGGTTTGGCTGGTTGTTTGCGAGAGGAGGCAGTCATTGTTAGGGTGTGTTCTGGGTTGGGCACAGGGGTCATTGTGGAGTGTATTGGGTTTTGTTGGTTTGGCTGAGGATCGCTGAGCTGGGCAAGACTGTTGAAAAGTGTTCCCTCTATCCAGTTGTCTATCATGGCATTGAGTGCAGGAGTGAAGAGTTGGGGGTTGAGGGGGCGGTGAAGCTGATCCCTGACACATATTATGATGGTTGTTCTGGGGTAATGGCAGAAAGATCGTAGGGTTTCTTTGCTTTGTGCAATGTTTTCTTGGTTCGTGACAAGAGTGTGCAGAAGGGATGGTGCTGTTGTTTCTGACTGAGGTGGAGGGGGAGCTGTTTGAGTTGCTGCTTCGTGTGTTACGGAGGCAGGAGACGGAGGGTGGTTTGTTCATGGGGGTGAGCTTTGTAGAGGGCATTTAGGAGTTGTTGTCCAGCTCATTTGGGGGGTTTGTGAGTGGGTCCAGAGTTTGGGAAACGGTGGGAAGTGGGTGTCGGTGTGGTTGGTCGGTAATGTGATCTGGGGCATTGGGAATTGCTCTCCCCAGACGAACGTCCTTAGGGGAGCAGGGATCGTTTGTTGTTTGTTTAGAATCCAGATGGCTTGGCGTTCGATCCCCCGGCGGACTCTTTCTAAACGGGCAGGGCAGGCGCGGTTCCAGGCGTGGTGATTTTGTTGGCAATTGGGCATTTAGAGGTGACAGTCTGTTTGGTCTTTAGTTTGTCCAGACAGTTCTGGATCTTGTGGTTTAAACTGCATATGGCACACATTGTGGGATGAATGCAGTCGGTTTGGTGATGCCCATAGCGCTGGCAGTTGAAGCACCTTATTAGTTCTGGGGTGAAAGGCCTGAGAGGGTATTTCCCCCAGTTTTCTAGTTTGAGGTATGTTGGGATGGGGCCTCTCAGGGAGATGCTTGCTTGCCTGGTGGGCTCGCCTGAGGCTTTGGTCAGACAGCGGGCGGCTTCCTCCACTTGTGGGTGTCCAGTGATGGGGTGCAGCGGGTATTTGAGGGGGTAACCCATTAAGATCGCTTTTCGGGTGTTGAGTTGAGGGTCCATCTGTAGTAGAATGGGTTGGTTTCCTGCCATGTCGATCATTGCCAGGAGGTCGAGAGAGTCTTTGTCAAGTGGAACCACGACCGTGCTGTTGTTCTTGCCAGGTATGATTGTGATTTTTAATTTGGGTTGTTCTTTTTCCAAGGCCATGACAATGTTGTAGCTTGTTGGGAAGGGATCCTGTCGTGGAATCCGGAAGCCTGAGAATTTGGATGGGGGTGAGGTTAGGGGTTTCACTGAGACCATGGGCTGTCTTCTATTTTAAGTGTTGGGTTGCGGTGATGGATGGCTTCTTACTGAGGAAGTGGCATTTCCCGAGGGTTCTGGTACGTGAGAGGAGGGGAGGGGGGTCACTAATTTATGAGGGGGGTTCTCAGTGAAACTGTGGCTGTCTTCTTTTCCGCTCCTTCTTTTCTTGGAGGCCAGCTGGAAGCCGTCGTCTTCAGTGGTTGTGGTGGAAGGGGTGAAGGTGGATGCAGTGCTGGCAGTTTCGTCTGGCATGAGGGCGGTAGTTGTTCATGAAGCAAAAGAGTTTGAGGAGGCAGTTGTGCTGGTTGTGCATGTTTCCTCTGTTGTGCTTGTGTTCATTGGCTTCTCGTGATTGTGGGTGGTTTGTTTGGGAGGAGTAGCTTGCGAATTGTCCATGGGGATATAGAAGTCATCGTAGTTGGGTTCATTGTTTGATGTTGATGGCTGTGGCGGGGGTTTCTCCTTAGTTCCGTTGTTGGCAAGTTGCATCTTCATTGTAGCAAGCTGAGATGTTGGTGGCTGTGGCTTTTTTTCTTTGTCATTTGCTCTTTTCTGTCCCGCTTCTTGGTTTTGTGCAGATGAGCTTTGTGGATTGCCTCTGTGAATGGTCTTTGATCCCGATCTCGAGTCCATTGTGTGAGATAGTAAAGTTGGGTGCCCAGACCTACCTATACCGGAGATCCTGGGCGCCGGGTTCTTACCTCCCCTGCCCTCTAGAGGACGTTGTGAGGAAGGTCCCTGTCGCCTACTCCGGACTGCCCCTTGACAGGGAACCTAACCCTAACAGTGGGGTGCCTTCCTGTTACCCCCTGGCTCCCCAGTCACTCCAGTGACCCCCCTCGTGGCGGCCCTAAACGGCCTTCCCACGGGGTTCAGTTCGCCAGTAACGGGGTAACAGGAAATCCTACGGCAAAGTGGGCGAAGAGAGCAAGGGGTAAGGGAGGTAGGGTGTACTGAGTGTGTGTGTTTGTGTATGTATGTCTGATGTTGGGGGTGGATTGGGAGGAGGAGTGAGGGAAGAGAAGTGTGCGAGGATCATAGATCTACCTGACTGCAGTATACAGCCGCTGCGAAAGGCAGTGTATATCTGCAGTCGATGTGAAGGAAATCTTGGTAGGGGCGATGGTGATAACGCAGGGTCGGGAGGTGGTATGGTCGGAGTAAGTGAAACTGAGGTAGCAATGTCCGTAGAGTTTGGTGCAAGACTGCTACTGGGAGAGACGTCTTTTCGCAGCAGCTGCTCGACCGGATCTGTGGCGTATGAGTTTGGGTTTTGGTGGAATAGGTCTGTCATGAATTTGAAGTTTGCTGTTAGTGGATAATTAAAATGCTGAAATAAATGTTAGGGTTAGAGAGATAGATGGATATGGAAAGATAGAGAAATAGATAGATGGATGGATGGATAGATTAATGTAAGCTGTTGATAATGTGTGAATGGATGGAAGGCTACATTCACGGATAATTGGGTTTGTTCAGTTGATGGCCATGTAGTCAGATTGGAGGATTAAGTTGACCAGTAAGGATGGAGACTCAGTCCAACCACATAACTGAGGCTCATCGACTTCACATGCAGCCACTTCTTGGTACTTATTTTATGGTACGGTAGTGGCCCAGTCCCTTCAGGTGAAAACAAACCAGCTACCAGTACAGCCATCTTACCTTGCCCCTGGAATGTCCCTGTATGTCCCTGTGATGTCCCTATCCCCTCACACGTACCTTGCACCCATCTCGCCCCCACCTTTCCCGCTCGTACCCTTCCTCCTAACCTGTCGCACCTGAGTACAGTTGATTTTCACTATATTGCTCCCTCTCCCTTGTTCTTAGGCCCCGTTTTCCTTGTCCTCTTCCTCTTCTTCTTGGTCCTCCTTTCTCCTTCTCCTGCTCCACTTTTCTCCTTCTTCTTTTCCTCTTGCTTCTCTTCCTGCTCCTCCTTCCTCCTCCTCATGCTCAACTTCTTCGTCCTGCTTCTCCTTTCTCCTCCTCTTGCTTCTTTTCCTCTTCTGGCTCCTCCTTTCACCTTCACCTCCTGTACTTCTTCCCATTTCTCTCTGTCTTCCTCTTCTAGTTCTTGTCAGTTCTGGTGTCCCATATTCTCTTCCTCTTCCTACTCTTCTTTCTTCCTCCACGTCATCCTTTTTCTCTTTCTTTGCTCCTCCTAGCTCCCCATTCTTACTCCCCATTTCATTCTCCGTTCACTTTCCTCGTCATCCTCCTCTTTCTGCTCCCTCCCTTCACCTTCTTTCCCTGGCTCTGAGATCTGATGTTCCATAACCTCTTCCTCACTTTACACCTCCTTCTTCCTCGGGCTTTTCTTAGTACTTCTTCTCTTGCTCCTATTCCTCCATTCCTTCATCTCTAACTCTTCATACTCTTCTTACTACAATTAATCCTCCTCCTCCTCCTCCTCCTCCGGGGAAATTAGTTGTAGATGCAGATGTGAATGCCTGTTTCTGTACCCGTATATATTCGTATAAACATTAATTTTATATATATATATATATATATATATATATATATATATATATATATATATATATATATATATATATATATATATATATATATATATAATGTATCTTTTTTTTAGATACAATGAATGGAGGAAGGAAAAACAGGGGAAATAAAATAAAAAACAAGTCAGTGTGCCTAGAGGCATCCTCCATTCATAAAATATTTATAACAACTGGATTTGAATAAAAGTGGATTAAATGTTTGTGGGAAACAACTCCCAGGAAGTGAATTCCAGAGAGTAGAAGTTCTAAGGATAAATGAATTTTGATAAGCAGAGGTTCTGCATTGCGGGGGAGAGAGTGTGAGTTCATGGGCGCTCCCAGCTGCACGAGTATTTCGGGAGAAAATGTGAAGGGGAGGCACAATTGAAGCAAGTTCGTTGGAGCACTTACGGTAAAAAAATCGGTAAAATAATGCTAAAGAAGCAACATCTCTACGTACTGATAATGGAGGAAGGTCCTGCGTAATGGAAGGATTATGGATTAATCTAATGGCTTTATTTTGAATTTTGTCCAACTGCCTCAATGCAACCGCTCCACATCCACTCCACAGTGACGAACAGTATTCGATCTGTGTGTGTGTGTGTGTGTGTGTGTGTGTGTGTGTGTGTGTGTGTGTGTGTGTGTGTATTTGTGTGTTTTTTATTTGTATATAGTATGTGTAAAGACGAGAACTGTCAGGCTGAGCTGTCAGCGAGCGGATGTTTGTTGCTTAGTCGTCATGACTCAGACGCTGCCAGAATGTCATGGATCGGCAGTGGTCGGCTGCCTTCTTGCCAGGTCTGCTGAGAAGACTGTTTCATGTGTACACAGCATAGCCATGACACTGGGTAACACACGGAGGAAACTCTCTTATCTTTGCCCTGAAAGACTGTATGAGAGACAGAGACGTCAACTAGGCTCTGGGGTGTAACAACTCTCCCAATAAAGCATCCAGTAGTAATACGGAGTCTTCCATAGAAAGGTCTGCAAAAAAGATGCCAAAATGAAGATCCCTTTCTTTCGAGATGCTTAGACAAATCACATTTACAAGACTGAAGGATGTCGTAGGCAGTGGGATAAGTAGAGTAAGGAAGACATTTACAGAGTTAATCAGCTGCAAAATGCAAGACTGGGAGTAGATCTTGAAGCTGGCTCTCTTTTGTATTGTTTTTGTTTTTTTTCTTGGAAGGAACGGTTTGCGGGCCCCTGGTCGTTGGTTCCTTTTTCCTTGCGTAAAAATAAATAAATAAATAAAAGCCAACATGTCATTTCTAGTGAACCACTCCCCCAAACAGAGAAATAGTCTTTCCATTTGTGTAACTTTATTTTCATTTTCTTTCTTTTATTTTAACTCTTAATTCTTTGTGTTTGTTTTGCTTCTGGGGTGTAGTTAGTGCTTTTGAGAGCCGTAAACAGTGATTAGGCAAGTGAGTAATTATTGAATATTTGTGAACCAATTACCTCCCCGCGCCCCTGGTATGGTGAATGTTTGTTGACGAGAGAGAGAGAAAGAGAGAGAGAGAGAGAGAGAGAGAGAGAGAAATTGCTTTGGCACAGATTATTATACCTTTTATTGTTCTGGTAAATTTTAAATGTCTCGGAGCGAACAGTCTGTGTCAGAAGTTGTGTTACATGGAGGTACAATCGAGGTCAGTTTGTGTCAGACGGAGGTACAGTCGGGGTCAGTTTCATTAGACGGAGGTACAGTCGGGGTCAGTTGTTGTGTCAGATGGAGGTACAGTCGGTCAGTTGTTGTGTCAAATGGAGGTACAGTCGGGGTCAGTTGTTGTGTCAAATGGAGGTACAGTCAAGGTCAGTTATTGTGTCAGATGGAGGTACAGTCGGGGTCAGTTGTGTCAGATGGAGGTACAGTCGGTGTCAGTTGTGTCAGATGGAGGTACAGTCGGGGTCAGTTGTTGTGTCAGATGGAGGTACAGTCGGGGTCAGTTGTTGTGTCAGATGGAGGTACAGTCGGTGTCAGTTGTGTCAGATGGAGGTACAGTCGGTGTCAGTTGTGTCAGATGGAGGTACAGTCGGGGGCAGTTGTTGTGTCAGATGGAGGTACAATCGAGGTCAGTTGTTGTGTCAGACGGAAGTAACGTAGTAGTAAAAAGTCACAAACATGAGAGGTAACGGAGTACGCAGCGTCCACCACCATTCTCTTCACCCCAGCTTCTGACCCCAACTGTATATCCTCCATTACAGCCTCTCATACACAACTTTTGACTCCTACGGTTCATATCAATATCATGTAGCTACAGCCTGTTTTCTGTGAATTAGGTGGGTGAGAGAAGGAGAGGGAGACCGAGAATAAGTTGGAGAGATATGCTTGGAGAGTGTAGAAGAAAGAGATCCTAGCAGTGAGATGAATGGCGGGGGGAGAGGGAGACCGAGAACGTGATGGAGAGATAAAATGCGAGTTAACAAAAGAGAGATTCTAGTAGTCAGAAAAATGAGAGATTGGGAGACCGAGACCGAGATAGATAAGATGCGAGAGTTAATTTTGAAAATTGGAGAGATTTTTGCACCCAGAGGATTACAAATTAACTCAATTGACCTCTTTTATCCGATTATTTAGCCTTTAGAATTTGAAACCTAATTATCTAGTTTTTTCCCCCTCTACCTCCGGACGATGTTATTCAGCTTAGGAAAACCCTCTGGTACTGGGGCAGATCCGAGTGTTTGAGGCAACTCCGACCTGTGAAACGAAGAAAAAAAAAAAAAATAGAAAACAGACAAATGAAAAAATATAAACAAAAAAACAAATGAAAAAATATAAACAAACAGTAGGTGTGCAGTTTCTTCGTGTGCACCGAGAGAAAACAAGGAGACTGCACACACAATCCTGCTATGTATATATCCCAGTTTCGTTGACAGCCATGTTCACACCTTCACCAATTTCTGATCGTTTTTATTTTTAGGAGGGGAGCTGACCCCCCAAGAATCAGTGGGGGTTCACACTCGTCAAATTATTCATTACGGATGAGAGTCCATTATACAACATGCACTAAGATGTCAAAGCCATGATGATGATGATGATGATGATCCTGGTTCCCTGTCGCAACTTAGATAATTTAACGGCTAGGACTTGACAAGGGAAGATATATATATATTTTTTTTTCACTCCTTACCTTGCTAATCCTGCAGAAAACAGTTGTAGCCTGTAGTAATTTTTGTTTCGCCACTAAGATTTATATTTATGAAACTGGAAGAGGGGACAGGAAGATTCGACAGCCTCCCTGTCCTTCCTGCAATTCAGAACCTGAGTTACGACAGTGAAATGATCGTAAGTGCATTTATGTATTACGTTCCTGGAATAATAGTCAATTTTTTTTCTTATTCTTCACATGCCACTCTAAGAACGGTTATATAGAAAGAATTATTTATGATTTCGAATTGCTTTTAACAGATTTAACAAATACGGAAAACTAGTGCAGAAATTCGCTGATTTTCCCAAGCGCTCGAAACAAGTGAATAATTATCTCTGAAAGAATTATTGTCTTTGATGAATAATTGTCTGTTAGTTATAAGTGCCTCATTTTTTTTTTGGGGGGGGGGCACAAACTCGACCGAAATGCAGGTTAATTATCCATAACTTCTATAATTCCACACTGGTCGTTCTGAAATAAAGATATGATTACCGTGAAGTAATGAGCTTTGCATGGTGTATAGCTTTATTGATAATACGGTTAACGTATTACGATGATGATGATGATGATGATGAGGAGGAGGAGGAAGAGGAGGACGACGACGACGATTTTGTACATTCATGTTAAAAAAAAAAAGGGTGAGGTGGGTGGGAGTAAATGGCTGAAGTGGGTAAAAACGACCATGATGATGATGATGACGACGATGACGATGATGATGATGATTTTTGTACTAGCCAGGTAAAAGAAAGGTGGGGGGAGGGGATACAGAAACAGGTGTATATGGTTTCTGCAGTCTTAGGCTCCACAAACTCCCTCTCGTCAGAATAAAATCATTTGATGTGACTGTAATTACCAGAGTTGTCCCCATCATGAGAGGAATAATGGCGACAGTAACAACACCCCGAGGTTCCTTTGACTCACTTTAATCTGAATAAAATCGCCATGAGATAACACAGACCTGTAAAAGAATAGTTGCACTTGTCAATAATTTTCTTCTTTGGGGTAAACACGGTATAATTACAGAATAATCATCAATGACTTTTGTAATTAGGGGCAATCCACTCCGAAACAAAGGTATAATTGCCGTAAAGTGAGATCTGCAGTCTGGCCGGTACAGCGGTAATGAACTCGGATATACACACAAGAATGTATATATATTGCCACAGCAGACCATTTGGCCACCGTGGATTTCTGGTTCTCTACCAGTGGTTAGTCTTGGATGTTTGGTCACTTTATTGCGCCAAAAAAAAAAAATAATTATAATGCCTTGTCATCTGGTTTACGATGATGGTGGTGGTCGTGGTATGATGATGATGATGATAATGATATTCATACTACTACTACTACTACTACTACTACTACAACTACTACTACTACTACTACTACTAATGAATTATGGTCGTCATCGCCATCATCCCCTTCCCCCCCCCAAACTATACATAAATAATCAAGAAGGATCATTCAGAGTGCAACACCAGCGCCCACCAACTGATCCACAGACTGAATATTTGACTTTTTCCTGTGCCCTTGACCTTTGACAGATTTATCATAAATTCAAGTCATTTCATTTTTGCCTAACTGTGATTCCTTCCACCAACACTGAGTCAGATGAGATCAAAACTGAGTTGACTTTGCAATGTGACCTTCGCCTTTGACCTTTCCCTTTGACCTTGACCTTTGACACATAGTTCTCATAATTGACCCTCGTCATCGTTATGTAGATTAAGCCCTTCCACATAGTTTAGTGTACATCATATAAAAGCAGTTTGAGATGACCTCCCTGTGTGACCTTGACGTTTGATGTATTGTTTAGAAAATGAGTGGAAAGAAAAAGGTCATCCTCTTGGGTGATCCTCGACTCATCCACCAAGTTTGTTCCAAATCTGAATGAAAGCATTTCATTTATTTTGTTCTCACACAGATATACGAGTTAAACTTTGACCTTGCTTTGTGACCTTCGACTTTGATTATTCGCAAAATTGGATCCCATCGTTTTTGCCTGACCTTCAACCATTCCATCAATTTTGGTATAAATCAGATCAGTATTGTTTGAGTTGGCCATGCCCTAGATCCTTGGCCTTTGACCTTTCCGTGTGGCCTTGACCTTTGAGTGATTTTTTTTTTTTTTTTTTTCCAAAATCGATTCCTCTTATTTTCGCCCCGATCCAGAACCCTTCCTCAAAGTATGGATTAAATCGAATAAGATTTTTAAGTTGATTTGCCCTGTGACCTTGACCTCTGACCTAATTTTCTCGGAACAAAACACATACTCACTGCTGACCCTCTACCCATGCACAGAGTTTGGTCCAAATCAAATAAATACTGTGCGAGTTTTTTGTTCACACACACACACACACACACACACACACACACACACACACACACACACACACACACACACAACAACCGCTTTCACACTGCAAGACTATCTATTGCCAGACGCCTCAATCCCGTAAGGGGTAACTACAAACAAATCGCCTCCATGTCGTCCCGTCCAATGCCACTTCACTACCCTGCTTCCAGCTGGCACCCCTCTCTCATATACCTCTCCACTCCATCCCTTCTTCTCATCCTCGGCCTCCCCCTCCCTCTCCCCCCCCTCCATCTCACTTGCATGTGGCTAAAGAGTCACACTATCGTGACTATGAAAGAGGATACAATATCACACACGGGCAGCCCAAAAAAAAAAAAAAAAAAAAAGGTATTTCCAACCAATTTCGGCGACAGCTGTCTCCCTCTTCAGTGAACCTACAGACCTAGAATGTCCTGTTGATTCACTGAAGAGGGTGACCGTTGTCGCCGAAACTGTTTGGAAATACGTCTTTTTTCGTCTGCCAGTGTGGGTTTTTGTATTACATTCATACACTCTCACTGTTAGTCTTTCGCTATCCATCCTCTCCTTATGCCCAAACCACCTTAGTGTATTTGTCCTAATACTTTCTATCACATCCACATCCACAACACAACTCTCTTTCACTTCCTCATTTGCCACTCTGTCTCACCATGAAACTCCACATGCTCCTCTCAAATAACTCATTTCCATTGCTCTCACTCTTGATTTGTGTCCTTCCAACAAGGCCCAAGCATCACTTCCATACGTTGGAGTTGGTATCACAGTACTGTCATGCAGTGACTTTTACTTCTATGCTCACTTTCCCGTTCCTTATCACTGCTTTCGAAGAACCAGCAACTCTTCTTCCCTGTTGTACCCCTTCTAGCACGTCACTCTCTAAACTTCCGTCCTTACTCATCACACTGCCTAAGTACATAAACGCACTCACAGTTTCCATTTCCTCCTCATCCAGCCCCGCTGTACATTCAGTGACTTCACTTCTTTCAAAGACCATAACTTTATTCTTCCCTACATTCACCTTTAGATTCCATTTCTTACGTACACTCCTATACTTGATTTTGATTCCCCTCAAATACCTCCTTTCATGATTCACACCAGATACGTACAAGCTGCATTACAGAATCGTTCAGCAGACAAAGCTACTGGTCCAGATGAATTTCTGTCAATAGTAATTAAAAATTGCTCTTCAGTGTTGGCTCCTGTATTGGCAAAATTTTTCCGCCTATGCATCCGTACCTCAAGTTTTCCAGCCTCTTGGAAAGAAGCAAATATCCATCCTGTTCCTAAAAAGGGGGCAACTTCTGATCCATCAAACTATAGACCAATTGACCAATTGCAATAACTTCCAGTCTCGGTAAAGTTTTTGAGACACTAATTAACAGACACATAATCAAGCATGTAGAAATCAATAAATTAATCAATGATCGGCAGTATGGATTTAGACAAGAATGTTCAGCTGCAGACATTCTTTGCCTTCTTACCCATCAGATTAACAAAACAATAGACCAACACGGTGAAACACACATAATAGCACTTGATATATCAAAAGCATTTGACAGAGTATGGCACTGGGCCTTATTGTCTAAGATGTCACACTATGGCCTTGCATCACTGGTTCCTCTCATTTCATCTTACCTTCATAATAGAAAAATACGGGTCATGGTAGATGGAATTTATTCTCAATTTCATTCCATAAATGCTGGCGTGCCTCAGGGATCAGTTTTGGCGCCAACCCTCTTTCTCATTCATATAAATGACCTCCTATCTGTCACGCACAACCCAATACACTCTTATGCTGATGAGTCGACCCTTCATAGTTCTTTCACATTTAGTACCTCCTCTACACAATTTGATTTCATAAATTCCTAGATAAACACAGCAATTTCTCTAAACCAGGACCTTTCTAAAAGTAATCAATAGGGACAAACATATCTGGTCTCATTTAATGCTCAGAAAACTAAATACGTTAATTTCTCCAATGGGTCTTATGTACAGAGTTCGTGAGTTCTTCACTGACGAGCAGATGGCCACAATATACAAAAATCATGTGCTTTCTCAGATCGAATACTGTTCACCACTGTGGAGTGGATGTGGAGCGGTTGCATTGAGGCAATTGGACAAAAATCAAAATAAACCCATTAGATTAATCAGTAATCCTGCCATTACGCAGGACCTTCCTCCATTATCAGTGCATAGAGATGTTGCTTCTTTTAGCATTATTTTATCGATATTTTTACAGTAAGTGCTCTGACGAACTGACTTCAATTGTGCCTCCCCTTCACATTTTCTCCCGGAATACTTGTGCAGCTGGGAGCGCCCATGAACTCACACTCTCTCCCCCGCAATGCAGAACCTCTGCTTATCAAAATTCCTTTATCCCCAGGACTACTACTGTTTGGAATTCACTTCCTGGGAGTTGTTTCCCACAAACATTTAATCCACCTCAATTTAAATCCAATTGTTATAAGTATTTTATGAATGGAGGATGTCTTTAGGCACATGGACTTTTTTTTTTCCCTTTGTTTTTCCTTCCTCCTTTCATTATCTATCTGTCTATCTATCTGTCTATCTATCTATCTATCTATCTATCTATCTATCTATATATAAACTAATCACCAAGCCTTGCAGTTCCTTTTCATCTTCACTTAACAATACAGTATAATCTGCAAACAACAGTACAGGGAGTTTCCAAACACTACCATCTCTTATTAGGGTCGCTTCAACATCCACTGCCCTACCTTGTATCTCATTTATAACCCCTTCCATATACAGATTGAACAACCATGGGGACATGACACATCCCTGTTCCAATCTAACCTTCAGATAGAAAAATTCACTCGGTTCGCTGTGCACATGCACTGCATCATTAGCACCCTCATACCTACTCTTCACGGCATTCAACAACTTCCCATTTACTCCATATATATTCTTAATACTTTCCCCAAGACACGGGCGTAATATTATGTTAGTATTATCATCATTATCATGATCCACATCATCACCATATACTTCCCCTGAAAAAGATGAATAATAAATCCTGAAGAGTGCATAAAATTACTTCAGTGGTGACGTCTTAACATACTTTATTATTACTGCTGTTGGGATATATAATTTAGTGCAAGAGATATTTGTTAGTGTAGGGTTATTAAAGAATATATTTACCCATCCACCCCAGATTACTTAATGAAATCGTCAGAGATATCGGGAATTAAAAACAAAAACACAACACTGTAACCATGGAAACAATGAACCGCTATTAAAAGTAGGTTAGAAATCAGTAAACAGAAATTCCTCCCTAATAGATACAGTTTATAATGAAGCCTAAAGAGCTTATAGTGTTAATGAGGATGCTGATACCCCACCTCTCAATTTTTTTTTTTTTTTTTTTTACCCTCATATACTTTTTCCAGGATATAACGCAGGGATGCCGGGCCCGTGGATTATTTTGGAACAGAAATTTGCCGAAAAGAGGCGTAAATTTTTAGTGCACTCCCGCGATGCCTGATTGATATAGGTCGGGTACTTCACTCACCTCGTTAAAAATATATTCGTTATTTTAGGCTAGTGTTCATGCATTACCTGAAAATTTTAATAAGCCTTTGTTTTGTGGGATAATAATTGCCTTTAAATGACGGTTTCTTCTTTCCTTTGTTGGTGTAGTGGTTGGAACGTCCCAGTCGAAATTACGGCTATCCAGTTAGGTTCATTTCTCAAGTAGTGATTGAAGGTTGAATGTAAGCGATATTTACGTGAATTTCTTCCATAATTAAGATTATTTATTCGGCATTTAAGCTAATTTATTCGATATTTATGCTTATTGGGTAATTAAACTTATTTAGTTGGCATTTAAGCTTACATATTCGACATTTAAGCTTATTTACTTTACATTTAAGCTCAATTATTTTCCATTTAAGCGTGTTTATTCTTCATTAAGCTTATTTATTCGGCATTTAAGCTTATTTATTCGACATTTAAGCTTCTTTACTCCACATGTAAGCTTCCTTATTACACAATTAAGCTTATTTACTTGACATTAAAGCTTATTTAGTCTACATATAGTCTTATTTAGTCGACATAAACTTATTTTGTCTACATATAAGCTTAATTTGTCCTCATATAAGCTTGTTTATTCGACATTTAAGCTTATTTAATCAACATGTAAGCTTGTTTATTCCACAGTTAAGCATATTTCACATTTAAGCTTATTTATTCGACATTTAAGCTTATTTTTTCGGCATTTAAGCTTATTTATTCGACATTTAATCTTTTTCATTCCACATTTATGCTTATTAATTGGATATATTATAGACATATTCAGCACACACACAATGAGATGCTCATTTTTCCTTTATCTTCATTTACCAGCAGCTTCCTTTATTTACTTCAACTTTAACACTGAACAATTGGACAGTTTTTATTCGTTCCTGTATAACTTTTTTTTTTTTTCCCCTTCATCTTCATCTTCGCGAATCTGAAGATTTGCTTGATTTTTTTTTTTCAATATTCCAGTTTATTTTCTCGACGCTGTGTGTGTGTGTGTGTGTGTGTGTGTGTGTGTGTGTGTGTGTGTGTGTGTGTGTGTGTGTGTGAGGGGTCTCACCACATACAACTCTTCTAAGCAGTGTGGATTAGTAGGCTTTTCGTCTCAGTATCTACTCTCCTCTGACTAACTCCCTTCAACATCTTCTTTTTCGCCACAGTATTGCATCTTGTTCCTGTACTGCCGTCGTCCCAAAGGCCACTGCTCCTCTGAAGTGTCTGCGTTTATTCCTTCCCCGCTATGGCATTATCATGATCATCACTATCACCATGACCATCACCATCACCATTCTCATTATTATCACCGTCACTTTTTTGCATTATGTTATTCTTGTCCCACTAGGAACACAGGGGCCTGGCCAAAGTGACTTACTCAGACCTTTGAGAGAGAGAGAGAGAGAGAGAGAGAGAGAGAGAGAGAGAGAGAGAGAGAGAGAGAGAGAGAGAGAGCTTTAAAGGGAAAATCGGCGTCTCTCACTGCATGAAAAAAATTACCTTTGATGACAAGAGTATTATATTAAACAAAGCTATCGTAATGAAGGGCGTGATTTTGTGTGTGTGTGTGTGTGTGTGTGTGTGTGTGTGTGTGTGTGTAATGACGAGGACAGAATTTTTTCTGTTCATTTTTTTAATGATGTTTTACTGAACCCGGAACATGAAAAACAGGTGTTTATAAAAGAACCCTTTTTATTGTTTTCATGAAGACACCATTTATTTTTTCAGTATTTACGCGCTAATGGTTTGTCGATGGTTCATGGTGAAAAGGGAGGGGGGGAGGGAGAGAGGGAGAAGGTGTTATAGTGGGGAGATAAAAGGGCAGGGAGCGTGGAAGAAAAAGGGTGCGATGGGTGGAAAAAGGTTTAGGAGGAGGGGATGGGAGAGAAGTACACGGAGAGGGGGAGGGGAGGGGAGATGAGAGGAAATGAGAGAGAGAAACAAGGAGAGGGGGGAGGGGAAGGAGAGATGAAAACGGATGGGAGAAAGGTACAAGGAGAGGGGAAATGAGAGGGGGGTGAGGGGGAAGAGGGACAGAGGAGTGTTAGGGGAAAGGAGGTGGAGAGGTTGGAGGGAAGAACTGGAGGAGGGGAATGGGATCGGGTGAAGGATAGAGGGGGCGCTGTGAGGTTGTAGGAGGATGGAGAGAGAAAGGGTGAGAAGAGGATGGTGGAAAGGGAAGAGATTGGAGCACGTGGGGTGGGGAGAGAGGTAAGGAGAGATAGAGGAGTATGAAGCAGGGAAAACTGAGGAAAAGGAGAAGTGTTGGAAGGAGAGAAGAGGAGTGAGGGGGGAGGGGGATGGAAGAGGTGGGGAGGGAGGTGAGAGGAGGAGGGAGAAGGATGAGATGGGGAGGGAGGAGAAATGGGTCGGAATGTGGAGAGAAGGGTGAAAGATAGGATGGAGTGGACGGAGGAAGGATATAAGATGGAGAAGCTGTTAGAAGGAAGGAGGAAACTGTGGAAAAGATGAAGGATGGTGAGGAAAGATGAATGGAAGGAGGATGGAAAAGGAATGAAAAGGGGGGGGAAGAAGAGAGGGCGGAGGAAAGTGGTGAGGGGAAAGGAAGAGGTAGGCTGGGGAGGGAGACAGGATGGTGAAGAGGTAGAGTGAAGAAGTGCTACAAGATGAGAGAGGCTGGGGAGGGGGAGAGGAGGAGAGAGGAAAAGAGAGGGAAGGTGAGAGAGAGGAGAGGGAGATCAGGGAAGGAAGGGCAGAATGAGGGAAGAGGAGACAGAGGGATGGGGAGAGGAGACAGGAGAGGTAGAAGAGGGAGGGGGAAAAGAGATAGGTAGAGGAAAGGAAAGGAAAAGGAAAGATGGTAGGAGGAAAGGGAGGGGGAGGAAAGAGAGGGGAGTGGGAAAAAAGAAATAATTTGGGGAAGAATGGGAGGGAGGGGATTTAGGTTAAGAGGATTGTGAGAGAGAGAGAGAGAGAGAGAGAGAAATTTAGTAATGCTCAAAGTGCACAGTAAAATATCATTAGTAAATATAGTGAGGTCTATTGATCATTATAACTAATGAACCTCGACGAAAAATAATGAGGCCCATAGCCCTTTAAAAATGGTAAAAATATAATGCTATATATAAATGGGCTTGTCGTCTGGGTCCAGAGCTATTACGTTTCAAATTAATTGGAAGACAGGGAAAGACGCTTTGTTCCCGGTCATTAGGAAGGAAAGAGAAGTGATGAAGAAATATTAGAGAGAGAGAGAGAGAACGTTGATGAAATGTGAGAGAATGAGCAGTGGACTGAGTGATGACGTATTGTAAAAGAGTGAGTGAATGAGTGGGTGAATAAACGAGCGAATGAAAGACGGAGAGAGGATAGAGGAGAGAGAAAGATTAAGAAATGAGAGTGAGTGATTAAGATGAGAGGGAGCGAGGTGGGGGAAGAGTCAGGAAGAGAGGGAGACTGATCACGAAGTATTGCAGGGAGAGAGAGAGAGAGAGAGAGAGAGAGAGAGAGAGAGAGAGAGAGAGAGAGAGAGTGGAGGAAGGGTGGATAAGAGAAAAGAAAATGAGTAGGTGACTAAAAGGGAGATGATGATGAAGGAGAGAGTGCGGTAAGGGGAGTAGTGTGGTAAAAAAATAGAAGTGAGTGAGTGAAAGTGAGTGAGGGAGGGAGGGAGAGGGGAAGGTAGGAAAGGTGTGGGATGAAGGACAGGGAGAGAGGAAGTGTGAATAAAAAATGAGAGAGTGAGTGAGAGTGAGGTAGAGTAGGTGAGTACGAAATGAGGCGAATGAGTGAGTTATTGGATACAGGAGTGAGTGAATGAGTGAGAGAAGAACGGAGAGAAGACGTACTATAAAGAAGTGAGAGAGAGAGAGAGAGAGAGAGAGCACCGTCCTACATGCCCCCCCTCAAGAAATATATATAAAATAAGGAAGAAGACAGTCCCATATTATCCCCTACGAGGTGAAGAGGCATGAGGGTAGACTAGGAGAGTACTGAGTGAAAGTAGATATATTTTGGTGATAGATAGTAATAGGATAGTTTTGTATTTCAAGTGAGGGTGCGCAGCCATTGTCCTTTGATGCCATTAGATTATCAGATAACCTCCAATTTCCCTTACCTCCTGGGGACTGAAATTTCGCTAGCCTGTCACTCCAACTACGTATTTCTAGCCACTCGCCCACTAGCGGCATGTACAGTTGCGGACATAAATACTGATCCACTTCCTCACGAGAAATGCCGAGACTGTGAGCGGTGCATTCTGACACCCAGTGGATCGATCTCCGGACCCGAGCACACTTTTCAGAATACTACGTAAAGAGTTTCAAACCCGATCGACTAAAATGTGGACCGATAATATTTTTTGGAACTGTATCGTAATTGTGATAAAAATAAAATAATATAACTCAATGTTTTGGCCAAAGTAATGCATTTATCTTAATTACTCCAGTCAGGTTGTGTGGCCCAGTCTGGTCCCCGTTTGTTCTCCGCCTCCAACATTTTTATTCCTCGAAACCTGATACTGGCCTGAGTATTTACTTGAGTTTTTGGAATGACAACAAAATGAATGCCTAGCTCCGTAGTTCTACACTTTTCAGTTAAAAGTGTGAGTTTGTGTGGTGGAATTTTGGTGGTAGTAGTGAGTGGTGGTGGTGGTGGTGGTAGTGGGGGGTGGGTAGTGGGTGGTGGGTGTTATAAGCTGGATGTGATGGTGTATAATGAGGTATGGTGTGGTGTGGTATGATGAAATGGTGTGGTGTCATTCTGTGCTGTGTTAAGTGTGGTACTGTATATTAAAGCTATGTTGGTGCGTGTTGGGATAGTGTGTGGTGTGATATGGTGTGATATGGTTCTGTGCTGTGGTTAGAGTGTGGTGTTGTGTTTGGACGTTGTGGTGTTGTGTGTGATGTGCTGTGGTATGGTGTTATGTCTGATAAGTGTGTTGGTGCTTTATGGTGTGGTGTATCGTTATCATCGTCATTGTTAGCGCCATCCAAACGATCATCCTCTTCACTATCAACATTGACTCTTGTATTCCAGCTGAGGCCAGACGTTTTTATCCACCTGAAAAGACATCACATGAGCCTTAGAGTTAATAAGCATCGTCAGTCTGTCTAATATTATAAGCACTGATGTTATAAATTCCATAAGTCCACCATAACTCATCAATCTTTTGCATATGCTCAGTACAAATGTCCAGTTATATTAATATTGACAAGCCTTCCCAATACTATATATAAGTGATAACAAGAATGGCATAGAGAAATAGTACTCGTTGCTGGTAAGTAATATCTCTTCAATCTCCTTCCGTCGTCGGTAAACAACTGTATATAATGTCGCTGCAGTTGCCTTGAGCTGCTTACCTGTGATAAGTTAAGGAAATTGCTTGAGTGTTCGAGCCTTGTTGCAAGAGAGAATCAAAGCAGTTGCAGAGATGTAAGACTTAACTGTTGCATAGGTGACATTCACTGATTTATAGGAGATTAAATTCTTCACTATGACGATATTTGTTTTTAATTTTGTTCCTGCTATCAGCAAGCAATTTTTTTTTTTTTTTTTTTTTTTTTTTTTTTTTTATAGTGAAAAGAAAAATAAAAACTTCATATATCTGTACCTGTTAAGTACAGGAGATCTTCGCTAAAGTAAGTAAAATTGTGCGTAGTTATCATTCATCCTGCCATTCGTCATCCAGTCCTTTATTAAGCTGTCAGCAGGGTAGGCGTTGGGGCAGGGCTACTTAGTTCAGACATTTAAGGAGATAGTGCACAGTTACTCGACCGTGAGCAGCTTTACGTGAGCAGGAAACTGCAACAATTCTCGGATTTAAACACTATCAGGCCACATCGAAGTGAAGCGCCTTAACCCACTAGACCACCGGGTATACATTTGGTTATAAGGTTACCACCCAGCGTAGAAAATGGTTTCCTATTTTACAGGTAACCATTTACCTTATCAGTTGCTGTAGAGTCGCCCGAAGGTTGTACTACATCGAGTGAGTGAATGGTGGTGCAAAAATAAGATAAAAGACGTCACCATACTTGAAGGGGTTGGATGAATAGCTCAGTTGCAGAATATTGAGCAGTTGCAAAAGTGTTACACTCAGTGATTTACAGGTTAGGCGCTGCGCGTAACTGCAGAGATATTTTTACTGTCATTTTTCTCCCGGGCCGACTGGCTTCCCATGGTCTCTTAACCTCATTTACATAGTCGGTTTGTTTTCATGTGACGGTACTGGGCCACTCCCACAATCTGATTACGAAATTGCTTTTACCTGAACTTCCATGGACCTTGGTTATGAGGCAAGAGTAAGTTTTCATGATCAGGTGACAAATTAACTCTCCAGTTTGATACACTTAATCATCAGCTGAGCTGATTTGGGTCAAGCGTCTTCGTCAGAAAAAAAGAAAATAGAAAAAAAAAAAAATAAACCTCGCTGCTGCCTCACACGTGCTATCTCCAGACGATTTCATTCAGCTTTGGAGAAAATTATTAACCAAAGGATTTAACTACAGACTTTACTGCCACCTTACCACAAGGGAGCTGTGTTAAGGAGGAAGTTCGTGTGGAAGTAGCAAGAATAAAACACACACACACACACACACACACACACACACACACACACACACACACACACACACACACACACACACACACACACACTGAAGTAAAAAGAGTATAAGCAACTTTAACGATTCGAACAATATTTGTTATCAGATTATCAGTCATTCTTCTCTACTATCACTTTTTCCCCTTTCCTCTCCCCCCCCCCTTTTTTTTCCCCTGCTGTTACTTGTTTTCCTTTTCATCTTTTTTCCCCTCTTTTTTCAGTTCTTCGTGGTCTCCATTTTCCTCTCACACCAAAACGGCCTTCCTCATCTCCCTTCTCCTTACCTCTCTTGCTTGTCACTTTTCCTTTCCTCCCTTTTTTCACCATTTCCCGGGCATTTTCATCCTCTTGGGCTTTTTCTTTATTCCCTTAATTCTTTCCTTCTCGTCTTTCAGTTTTCCTCTCATTACTTTCTTCCTTGTCACCTTTCCACTTCATCCTTACACAAGTCATCCCCTCCCCGTCACATTTTCTGACACTTCCTTTACTCTCATCACGTTTTCTTTTTCTTTTGTTTTTTGTTTTCTTTTTCTTTCCTGTTCTCTTCACCAAGGCTCCACATTTCTCTCTCTTCTCCATTTCTGTCATTACTTTTCATCTCATTGCTATTGTCTTATCTGCTATCCTTTCCTTCTTTCCCTGCCAAACAGTTTTTTCCTTTCCCACCCACTTTCTTCTTTTTCCTCAAGTTTTCCTTTCCTTTCAGCTCTTTCCCTCTTCCCTACCACTTTTTGTCTCTTCTCCTCTTCCTTCTTACTCTTCACATCTTCCTCTCTTCTTTTCCCTCCTCCCTGCCATCATCCTGCTCACTTCTTCCTTTCTCCTGTCTCTCTTCTTTCAATCTTTCCTAACTCCTCTTTCTATTTTCCCTCCCACTTCTTTTCCATTTTCCCTGTCACTTCCTCTTCTTTCCTTTCCTCTTTCCTCCCAGTTACTATTCTTTTCCTCTCGCCTCTTCCTACCTTCCTCCCTCTCTCTCTCCTTCTCTCCTCTACATTCTTCTCCCATCCCATCTCTTTCCATGTCTATTTTTTTTTTTCTCTCTCTCCTCTTCCTTCATATTTCCCTCTCACTTCCTTCCCTCTCTTCTCCTCTTTCCTCCGACTCCTTCCCCTCTCCGGCAAAAATCGAGGGTCTTAATCTCCGTCTCAGCTGCCAGGGACGGGATCAGACGTTTCTTGAGCTGCCTAATGTCTGGGGAAATAATAGGTGGGAAGAAAGAAGCGGGGAAAAATAGGCCAGCGAAATTGGGACCGAGTTAATGGGAGAATGGAGGCACTTGAGATGAGCTGAGTTGAGAAAAGTGGTCGGATAGAAAAATATGTTTGCTGTGCTCTAACTTGGCACAAAATTACCGTCTCTTAATCTGGAATCCCGAATTGTAATAAGAGATTGACACTATAACAAGGTGCTACTACAAGGAAGTTCAATGGAAAAAATGGAAAACCATAGTGTTGTCTTTTTCTGTCACTGAGGTACGTGAAATAAGCTGCAAAAGGACGAAAATCTGGGTCATGCTAAATTGAATGCACTATAGCAGAAGAAAGTAATCCAAGCAAATAGTATTCAGGTGAGATAGAAATACTGATAGGCTATACTATATTAATTCAGTGCAAATATAGTGGTGAGCTGGAAAAAGAGTAAATAATAAATATAACCTAAGTAAATGTTGTTAACGTGAGTTGGAAATAATAGTAAAAGTGTAATTTATTTGAATGTTATTGCTGAGAGTTGGGTATAATTGTAGAAAAAATAATGTGTTAGTCAAGGGAAAAGTATAATAAAGTAGATAACACTGGTAGGAAAAACTATAAATTTTAAGGAAGCAATAAATTCGTAAGTTGCAAATGCTGTTAAGTATTGATACCAGTAGGAAGTTATTAATGTACTCTTAGTAGATATGTTGCACGTGAATTTTAAGTACAAAACTGGAAGAAGAAAATATCAATATAATCTAAGTTGACATTGTACAGACGAGCTGGATATGTGAACCGGAAATGGTAAGTAACTGAAGTGAAAATTATTAGGTGTTGAAAGTACATGTAGGAGAAACACACACACACACACACACACACACACACACACACACACACACACACACACAAACTCTGCTCCTAAAAGATTTGTGAATGCCTTGGACCAATTGAAAAAAGATGACTCCCTGCATATAACTACAGCTGATAAAAGCAGCGCTGTAGTAGTCATGAACAAATGTGACTACAAGGAAAAAGTGAGTGAACTGTTGCGTGACACCAACACCTACAGTTAACTAAAAAGTGATCCAACTGAAAAATAAAGTAGAAAATTCCATAAAGAAATCAAGACTTTGCTAAGAGGAAGGGATGACTTGATCAAACAGTTCTCTGTGCAAAATCCATCTGCACCATATATGTACGGCTTGATTAAAACTCACAAACCAAACAACCCCATCAGGCCAATTGTAAGCTCTGTAGGCTCTACGACATACAAGCTCTCCAAGTGGCTTGTAACACCGTTGTCCCCTGTTGTAGGCACTATCTCTGATTCATTTGTACAAAACAATGAGGATTTGGTAAGAAAGTTCTATCTATCTATTGCCAGACGCCATAATCCCGTAAGGGGTGGCCATTTGACTTTGAGTTAGTTGTTTTACGGGGAGGGGCACTAACCCTCCACCAGCCCACTTGTTGGCACGTATGGTTAAAATCTCTAAATGTCATGTACCCCTACAAATTAGTCAGCTTTGATGTTAAATCATTATTCACAAATGTCTCTGTTGATGATGTTTTAACTTTTTCCTGCCAAGCATTCTGGGTAGTAACACTGATGGTATTCTCTCTGAAAACATTATCAAGCTAATTAAATTGTGCATTGTGAACTCTTCTTTTACCTTTGAAGGTAAATTTTACACACAAAAATTTGGTATGGCCATGGGTAATCCCCTCTCCCCAGTTCTGGCAAATATTTACATGGAGTGCTTTGAGAAACATTTACTGACCTCCATAAAGGAGCAAAACATAGTTTGGCTCCGATACGTTGATGATATCCTGTGCTTCTGGCCTAACAGTCTTCCCATTGATGAATTTCTCCTGCAATTAAATTCGTTAGTTCCATCGATTAAGTTTACTCATGAGATGGAAATGGATAATGAATTTCCATTTTTGGATGTAAAAGTTATCAGGGACCAACATGTTTTAAAGACTAAGGTATACAGAAAACCTACAAATATTATGTCATATGTTCATTACTATTCAAACCATCATATTAATGTAAAAAGATCTGTGTTCATATCCATGTACCTAAGAGCATATAGAATTTCAGGTCAAGAATTTTTAGATGATGAACTAAAAATGATTCAGAGTATTGGAAAGAAGCTAGAATATCCACAAAGCATACTAACTCAGTGCCACAATACAGCCAAGAAACGATTCCTTGAAGGGATTAATACGCCATATCGCCAGAACATTCAAAGAACCCTTGTTCTCTCCTTCCATGAAAATTTTCTTGATGTTCACATACTGAGGAAACTCAGTGTACAAGTAGTATTCAAATATGAGAACACCATAAAAAAACCCTCATCAAGAACAGCCCTTTCAGTAATTCAGGCGTTGTTTACAAAATCCCGTGTAAAAGCTGTAACAAATTTTATATAGGACAATCTGGAAAAGATTTGGAAACTAGAATCTCACAACATAAATACAGTGTAAGGACAGCCCAACAGAGTAGTGGTTTATTTCAGCATAAAGCATCAAGTGATCACCATATTGACTGGACAGGCTCCAAGATTCTAGCAAGATCAAAAAGCTTAGATGAAAGAAATGTAATAGAATCTTGTCTAATTTCTGGCACATATGAAAAGAATGTAAACATGAGCTATGGTCATTTTAAGTGTGATGAATTGTTAACTGAATTAATTTTAAAGCAGTATCCCCCAGACTAACATGTGATTGTTCCCTGTCATCTCCTGGTGGTGTAGTCACACCTGTGTGGTACACACCAAGCATTAATCCTCTAGGTCTTAAGTTAACCCGTGGCGTCCCATCGACGTGAATTAACGTCCACACGTTTTGTCACTGCCAATCCCGTCGACGTACATAAACGCAAAACAATTGCAAGGTCCCTAATTTGCACAATTTTCAATTTTTGCAAGTGATTTTTGGCACGTATACACGGGACACCTTCCTCTACAAGATCCCAGGCAGGGACAATGCCTTACCCAGCATGACCTCCTCCCCCCCCTGCATGCCCTTTTCTCAGCAATTCACCTGTTATCAGTGACCTGGCCAGTAAAGCCATGTCATGCCACGGTACGAAATTCAGGGCCAGAGTGATTCCCCAATCGATGACAATGTGGAGGACAAACATTAGAGGAAGAAACAGTCAGAAATGATGATCAGGTAATGTGGCAAAAAAAGGTCAGGCATGGTGATGAGTCAGTGAGTGAAACAATGCTTATAATGCCTATATTACCGTTTGAAAACCAATATACTCTCATACTACATATAAATTCGTACCAAATAAATAAATAAATACCGTTTATGAGTGGTGTGGAATAGTTATCCTCCCACAGAACTCGTTTTCTTTGCAGCCAGCCTGATAGAAAACCCTGTAAGGTAAGGAGGTACTCCTAGCTATATCGAGTATTTTAAACCTCAGGTGAGCGATTTCTCTATGAATTTTCGATGTTTCTCACCAAAAGCGGAGGTTTTAGCCAAAAAAAAAAAAAATTCCAAAAATGCTCGGGACTGGGGGGTGTCGGAGGTGCGAAAGTGCTCGGGACATGACGGGTTAAGGCAAGAGTGTTATGTTGGTGGAAGTCATTGAGTATAACAGGCCTTTGAATAATTTCTAATACTCACCCTTTAAATAGCCGTTTGTTTCGTTGAGGGCACGATAGAAAATGGTAAATAATGGCAAGCAAAAAAAGTTAGAGGCTATATTTTCTTGGAAGATCACCTGGTAATCAAAGGCATGTCATCGCAGCGTCGCTAAAATTATTAAAAACGAAGTCATATATCCTGGAATATTGCCCACAAATTTTGGATACAATTTGCTCACTTGATTTTGAGATATTTTGGAACAGACATACAGATGCAGGTGTTTACATTATTGACTTGCTAGATGGACGTTAATTAAGCGACCTCTCTTATTAAAATTGGAATTATGGAAGGGATGAATACTAAGAGGAGGATGAGGCTGCAGAGGGGAGGGAAGGGGAACAGAAAGAGGAGCGAGAGGAGGTGAGGGAGAGTGAGAGAGAAGAAGGGAGAGTGGGAGGACAGAGTTGTAGAGAAGAGGGGAGGGGAGGCTTTTCCCATTGGAGATGATAGATATAACCTTTAGAACTATGGTGCTCTGGAAAGTTGAAGGACATTATAGGAAGAAAAGATGGGGAAAGAGATGTGTTGGGGGAGTTAATGGTGCTAAGGGGGAGGAGTGATGGTGGGAAGGTCTCTTGGGGACCGACTTGGTTTTTTAACGTGGGCAAAACAAATGAGTATCGCTCCTAGCCAGAGTCGTAAAGTGTCCCTTCTTCTTCTTCCTCTCCTCCTCCTCCTCCTCCTCCTTCCGTCTAATGAACGTGTATCCTTAACAGAAAATTACTGGGTGATGAGAAGCCTACAATAGTACCTTTGATAACTGGGTGGAGAGATGAAAATGCGGCATCCACTCAAGAACTAAACCTTTACACTTTTCCATGCACCTCACTGTGGCGAGGCACTGTCAGTGACAAGGGAACATCGGTTCACTACATGGGACAGCCCTGAAGGGGCGGTTACTTACATGGGTTGATGGGATTGCTCGGCCAGACACACTGGGTTGATCCGTGAACAACATGAAACCGCCAAACATAGAGCACCTGCTGGATGGATCTGACTGTGTCTGGTTAGTTTTCATCGGCGTGTGGGGAGTAGTGTGCTTGCCGGATGGATCCGATTGTGTCTGCTTACTTTTCACTAGCATATCGGCAGTCATTTGGTGAATTTTTTTGCCCCTCATTGCGAAGCACAGGATGGGTTTAGGAAGCTAAAAATTGCATTGCAAGGTGCGCCAGACGTTTCTCTTCAATTTAGTAAGGGATAAAAATCGGTTTTCAAAATATGAAAAAATGGTGCCTGGGCCAGCCACTGGGTCCCGGCGATTTCCAGACCCTCGGCCATTTAGGGGTTCCAACCCCCAACCCAGCCCAGGGCCTTTGACCGATTTTGATGAAAAACAATAGGCTTCCAGGGTTTATGGATATCTACCTTCTGATTTTTTTTTTTTTTCAAAACAATTGGCGCAAAATTGTGATCTGTAGAGAGCAGACAAACAGACAGACAGACAAACATACATACGGAAATGACCAACTTGCTTGTCGAATCTTTCCATTCCAGCAAGCAACGAAACTGTCATAGGGAGAGCACTTGCTTAGCTTTCACTGACGTGTGGACAGTAGTCCGCTTTCAGGATGGATCCGGTTTTGTCTGCGTAGTTTTCACCGGCATGTAGGTAGTCATTTTGCTTCATTGCGAAGCACAGGATGGGTTTAGGAAGCTTAGAATTGCATTGCAAGGTGCGCCAGACGTTTCTCTTCAGTTTGGAAAGAACAAAAATTCGATTTTCGAAATTTGAAAAAAAAAAAAAAAAAAATGGTTGCTGGGCCGGCCACTGGGTCCCGACGATTTCCGGACCCACGGCCATTGAGGGGATTCATTCTCCCACCCAGCCCAGGGTCTTTGACCGATTTTGATAAAAAAAAAAAAAACAACTAAACTTTTAGGGTTTATGGATATCTACCTTCAGATTTTTTTTTTTTTTTTTCAAAACGATTGGCGTCAAACTCTGACCTTTAGAGAACAGATAAACAAACAGACAGACAGGCTGATATACATAAGGAACTGACCAACATGCTTGCCGAATCTTTCGATTCCGCAAGCTGCAACAACACACACAATCTCTCTCTCTCTCTCTCTCTCTCTCTCTCTCTCTCTCTCTTTCAGGAAAGGATGATTAGAAGCAGGAGGAAGAAAATTAGGAAAATGGAAAACGTGGAGAAAGAAAACAAACAGAAAGAAGAGGAAAAAGAGAACGAAGAGGAGGGGAAGAAGGTAATGAAAAAGAGAAGAGGGAGGAAAGACTTGGAGGTGCAAAAATAAGACTACAAAAAAGATGAGTAGTTGAGTAGTTGTAGTAGAAAAGTAAGAAGAGAGCAGGATTAAGATGAGTAATAGGACGAAGAGTGTATGAAGAACAAGAGGAGGAGGAAAATATGGAGGAGGTGGAAGAGAAGAAAAAAAATAAAGAAGGATGAATTGTGCGTTAAGGAGATGAGGGCGAGAGTTGAATTAAATGATGATGTTAAGTCGTTGAGAGAGACACACGCCTCATAAAGAGATCTCACGCCATGCATGAGACGGTGAGAGGTGGAGGGTAGAGGGTAAGTGGAATGAGGGAAGGAGGAGGAGAAAAGGAAAGAGGCAGGAAGATAGAGGAAGAAAAAGGGGTGTAGAGTGGTAAGGAGTAAGGTACGAAGAGGGAGAAAAGGAAAGGGGAAGGAAGAAAGAGGAAGAAAAGAGGGGGAGGAGAGAGGGTAAGGGGCAAAGAAGGAAGGAGAAAGGGGAGGGGCAGAGAAAAGACATAAGGTGAAGAGACGGAAAGGATGTGGGAGGAAAATAGAAAAGTGAAAGATGGGAGAAGAAGGGAGGTGAGGAGGATGGTGAAAGGAGGATAGAGGGGATAACATGAAGGAGGGAAGTAAGCGAAATATGGTGAAACCAAAGAAGATGGAGAGAGAGAGAGAGAGAGAGAGAGAGAGAGAGAGAGAGAGAGGAGGTGTGGGGAGGAGGATAACGCCTAGGGTGAGGAACGGAAGGAAAATGAAGGACAAGCTCAGAGGGAAAGAAGAGGGATACTGAGAGGATAAGTAGAGAGGGAGGTTGGGAGACGTAAGGGGAAGATGAATCCAAGACTGACACATAGACGGAGCGGTATAAAAGTATCTGATTATGTATTCGCGATTTAAAGATGGTATTGTTACTGAGGAGGGATAGGGAAGGATGTGAAGGGTATGAAGATTTTTTCGTACATCAGACGAAATCGATTCTGTTTTTACCACATAAATAAAAAAGTTTCTCATGGCTTATTTAACCATTTTCAAGTCGTGACATACAACTGTATTATATTTATTTCCATTCTCACCGTATATTCTTACACCTCTCCAGTCCCCCTCCCCTGCCATATCTTTGTTCAGCCATCTGTATCCTGTGGTGTGTGTGTGTGTGTGTGTGTGTGTGTGTGTGTGTGTGTGTGTGTGTGTGTGTGTGTGTGTGTGTGTGTCCTGCTGAGTGTGTCCTAGTATGTGTCCTGGCCAGCCGCTTGCCACGCCTGGGACTCCTTATTACCGCCACAACTTTAATTATAACTTTTCACTTCTCAGTTGCACTTCTTGCGGTTTGAGGAATCGCGATGACTAAGAAAACTTGGCCTTGGGATAAACTTTGAAGGACTGTTTTTACTTGACGTATGTGCAGCCAGCTCTCCTTGCCATTGAAAAGTCGCCAGAACTTGCTATTGGATTTTTCTCTTGGCCTCAGAACGAACTATTTTTTTGCAATATCATTCAACTGAATTGGTTTCATTATTTTGTTGAAGTGTAAGGTCATTTTTCTGTAGTTGAAGATCGGAAACTTGCAATTGAAGTTTTCTTTTGTTAATAGGATACATTGTTCTTTTGCAGTATTATTTAATTGAAATGGCTTTATTATCTGTTAACGTGTATACAGATGTTATTTCCCCAGCTGATAAGACTCCAAAACTTGTAATTGAAGTTTTTTTTTCTTTTTTTGTTTTTTTTACTGATTCAGTAATATTTGTAATAGTTATTAACAGAGTAAGAGAGGATATTGTTTCTGTGCTTTTTTCATCTCTTACCTGTGCACTTTTGCCATTCCTACTTTTAAACAATAATTTTAGAAGGAAATTTTTGTTTTCCATTGCGACTAGTGAAAATGTTGGGTGGGAGAGATGGGTTCTCTGTGACCCGAAACGTTACAGAATATAAAAAACATTACAGAATATAAAACGTTACAGAATATAAAAAAAACATTACAGAATATAAAACGTTACAGAATATAAAAAACATTACAGAATAAAAAAACGTTACAGAATATAAGAAACGTTACAAATATAAAAAACGTTACAGAATATAAAAAATGTTACAGAAAATAAAAAAAATTTACAGAATATAAAAAACATTACAGAATATAAAAAAACGTTACAGAATATAAAAAAGTACAGAATATAAAAAACGTTACAGAATATAAAAAAACGTTACAGAATATAAGAAACGTAACAAATATAAATAACTTTACAGAATATGAAAAATATTACAGAAAATAAAAAAAACGTTACAGAATATAAAAACATTACAGAATATAAAAACATTACAGAATATAAAAAGGTACAGAATATAAAAAACGTTACAGAATATAAAAAACGTTACAGAATATAAAACACGTTACAGAATATAAAAAGTACAGAATATAAAAAACGTTACAGAATATAAAAAACGTTACAGAATATGAAAACGTTACAGAATATAAAAAACGTTACAGAATGTAAAAAGCGTTACAGAATATAAAAGTTTCAGAATAAAAAAAGTTACAGAATATAAACAACATTACAGAATATAGAAAATGTTACGGAATATAAAAAAAATGTAACTCTGCTTGTCGCAATGGTTTATATATTCATAAAACAAAAATTTTCTTCTAAAATTATTGTTAAGAAGTAGGAACTGCAAAAGTGCAGAGATAAGAGATTTAAAAAGAGAGAGAGAGAGAGAGAGAGCATTCAGGATGGTAGGAGATTTGGGGACCTATACCCATTACTACATTCCACCAGCTACAAGTCTGTGGCTGTAGTGTGGAATGTAGTAATGGGTATAGGTCTCCAAATCTCTTCCCATCCTGAATACGCTTTTGTTTCTGTGTTTTTTTCATCTCTTATCTGTGCACTTTTGCCATTCCTACTTCTTAACGATCATTTTAGAAGAAAATTTTGTTTTCTAGTTTATGATCTCTTTTTGGAAGTATAATTATGCATAAAACAAGTGTTAGATTTGGACTGTTACATGCATAGCATACTGGAAGACTAAAACAAGGATGAAAAGAAGTGTTTTGGTACGTTCCTTAACTGTAGACGAGCTGTAGCTAACCAATATTGCTCAAAATGTCATACTTACGAATCACCGCAATGCGGTTTTCAGGCCGTAACTCGCGAACCGTAGCCTGAATGATTTTCTTAACATGAAAAGAAACATCTACACTTGACAAGCAGCGTTTTGGTATATAGCACGCTCGTGTACGCCTTTTTGTTTTGTAGTTATAACCGATGAAGAAGGAAAGAGAACGAAATCGATATTTTTGCGGTTCGATTTTGCGACACCTACGAAGGTTAGCAAGACTTTACGAGTAGTTTTGCACTTGAATAGCGAAGGTCTTTTAGTTCATAAGCTTAGATCTGGGTTTTGCGACCGTTTTCGCGCAAATGCTCCCATTCCATATAGAACAAGACGCCATTTTGAACGTGTGCCATTCGTACTTACGAAGTGCTACCGCGCTCCATGATATATTGTTACGACGAGGTGGGGCGAAAGCTCCATCTGTCTGCGTGAAGATCAAGGTAAAGTGCGCAGTGGAAACTTTAGTCAAAGGGAGCAACTAACCACACCACGTCGTAATATCTATCTGTCTATCTATCTATTGCCAGACGCCTCAATCCTGTTTGGGGTGGCCACAAACAAATCGCCTCCACGTCGCCCTGTCCCCTGCCATTTCACTGCCCTGCTCCCATCTCACACCCCCCTCTCTCATATGCCTCTCCACTCCATCCCTCCATCTCATCCTCGGCCTCCCCCTCCCTCTCCCCCCCTCCACCTCACCCACATACACTCTCCTCATCAGTCTCTCACCCTCCATCCTCTCCACATGGCCAAACCACCTCAGCGTATTCCTCCTAACGCTTCCTATCACATCCACATCCACACCACAACTCTCCTTCATATCCTCATTTGTCAGCCTGTCTCTCCATGTGACTCCACAGGCTCCTCTTAAATAACTCATTTCCACTGCTCTCACTCTTGACCTATGTCCTTCCAACAAAGTCCAAGCTTCACTTCCATACGTTAGAGTTTGTATCACAATAGTGTCATGTAGTAACTTTTTCACTTCCATGCTCACTTCCCTGTTTCTTATCACTGCTTTCAAGGAACCTGCAACCTTTCTTCCTTGTTGTACCCTTTCAAGCACTTCACCCTCCAAACTTCTATCCTTACTGATCATACTACCCAAGTACGTAAACTTACTCACTTTTTCCAATTCCTCACCATCCAGCCTTACTGTACATTCACTGACTTCACCTCTCTCAAAGACCATCACTTTACTCTTCCCTACATTCTCTTTTAGATTCCGTTTCTTACACACACTCCCAAACTCATCCACCAAGCCTTGCAGCTCCCCTTCGTCTTCACTTAACAACACAGTAACATCTGCAAACAACAGTACAGGGAGTTTCCAAACACTACCCTCTCTCACCAGGGCCACTCCAACATCCACTACCCTACCTTGTACCCTTTTTATTACCCCATCCATGTACAGATTGAACAACCATGGAGACATGACACATACCTGTTTCAACCCAACCTTCAAAGAGAAAAATTCACTCAGTTCACCATCCACACGCACTGCAGCCTTCGCACCATCATACATACTCTTCACAGCATTCAACAACTTCCCATCTACTCCATATATTCTTAATACTTTCCACAGTCCTTGTCTATCCACCTTGTCATATGCTTTCTCCAAATCCATGAAAGCTCGAAAGGGGCAAAATAGGAGTAGAGTCTAAAACAAATAGCAATGACAAAAAGAGGGAATGAAACAGGCAATTAATACGTAGCTAACACTAAGGCACAGGAACAAAATCAAACAGGTTCGACGAGGATTGGTAAGGCTTGTATTCTGTTTGGGTTAGGGGGCTTTGTAACACATTGATTCTACATTTCAGGCCCCTGTTGCAGTAAGGGTGAGAGTTTAGTGTGCATTGGTTAGGGTTGTATTTGGCTGTGTATGGAGATTCTGTGACACGATCGAATGTACAGTCCAGGTCCCTATTTCAGTAAGGGTGAGAGTTTAGTGTGCGTTGGTTTGGGTCATATTCTGGTTGGGTTAGAAGACTTGTGACACCCTCAGATGAACACCCTCAGGTCCTTATTTTTGAAAGAGTGAGAGTGAGAATTGTAACACGCTTAGATGTATCGTCCAGGTCCTTATTTTTGAAAGAGTGAGAGTTTAGTGTGGATTGGTTGGGGTTGTGTTCTGCTGGGTGAGGCACTACGGCATCTCATTCTTAGCGATTTGTTTTCTGTGTTACAGCTTAATGTACTCCTTCAAGGTATCTATGTCCATTTCATATCAATATTTCTTGCATACATAACATTAAGTAATTTATTAGCGTAGCATGTACAGTTGCCTCAAAAAGTCACTTTACCCCCTAAAAATAGCTCACATCAAATGTGGCAGCGTCTCATTAGAAACGTAAATATGCAGAAACGAATGAACACTGTAATCTGCAGACGTGGCCGGTGGGTGTGTATGCCAGAAATCATAATAGTAAATAAATAGGGAAGCAGGTAACACATCACCAGGTACAACATTACTGATAGTGTTTATGTATTAATACGAATTACCAATAAGAATATAAATGGAGAAAAAACAAAACAAAATAGAAATAAAGTGAAGGTTGTCGCATGTATAGTCATCATGCATCAGCCACCCTCACCACAGCGTATGTGTAATCTGGGGTATTAGGGCTATCTCATGGAGCTTGCTGAGGGACAGTTCGAAACACTTTATAAATCATAAATCATATGAATACGTATCTAAACGTGTGAACTGGAACGTGATTTGGTAACAATGTTTGCCCGTCGGTCACTGCCCGCTCGTGAGGACGGGACCTAACACTACTGTCGCGTGCTTTCTGACATCTCATGAGTATTTACCATTTGTCATACTGGAAATTTCAGACAGTGATTCAAACTGCATACATACTGAATTACTCTGAAACGATACCTCTGTAGAAGTCTTGTGTTGAATAAATAAATATAGTCCTATGTATATAATGTTATTTACTCGTATTCCCCTTCCACGTTATATTGCTTTGGTTTATATATTATTACTACAGTATATGCCTATGATCACACGTTTCCATATGTTTTAAGGTTTATAATGTTTTTTGAACTGTCCCATAGCATGATCCACGAGACGCAGTCAACACCTCAGATTCCACAGTATGGTGTGGTGTGAGTGGCTGATGTATGATGACTATACCTGCGACAACCTTCATATTTTTTTTATTATGCCATTGCTTGTATTTTTATTCCTGTTGGTATGTCGTATCAAAATATAAATTTTCTGGCATATACACCCATCACTGACGTCAGTGGTTCTAGCGTTCATTCATTAATACGCCTTACGCTACTACTGCGACGTTGCCAGCAATTACTGCTGCGATGGTGCCACATCTTAATGGGGATGTGCAACATAGGTAAAGAAACTTAATGAGGCAACTGTACCTTCATGAACTAGTAAGGAAGATGGGCCAGACAGACTCTTTAATTAACGCTTTGGCTTCGGGTAGTGCATTTTGGTAGTTTTATTTAAGCTTACAACAGACGATTTAAACTAAGATATTTCCTGCTATACCCATTTTTTACTCTAACTTGGCCTACAATTGCCATCTCTTCATCTACATCTGTAACAAGAGATCAACACTAGAATATGGAGGAAATGTGTGCTGTATAAGTACAGTATTGTCTTTTTCTTCCACTGAGCTGTGTGAAATAGGCTGCAAGAGAACGATAATCTGGGACAATATAATAAAAAAGAGTTAATTCAATAGTTCCAAAGGCTGTCTCTTGTGGCACTTTGTTACGAATTCAGCGTTATCATCATTATCGTCGTCATCATCATCATCATCATATCATCATCATTTTCATCATCAATATCTTAGTCATCATCATCATCATCATCAGTTTCATCATCAGTATCGTAGTCGACATCATCATCATCATCATCATCATCAGTTTCATTATCAGTATCGTATGCGACATCAATATCATCATCATCATCCGCCTCTTCTTTCCATCGAATGTTGGGCTGAGGGAAAAAAATTAGATGGAAGTCTGTGAGTCGAGCCTGAGACTATACAGTTCCAAACCTTTTACCCCACCAACAACGCCATCAGGCCAGTGTGTGTGTTTCTGTGTGTGTGTGTGTGTGTGGTTGTCACGAATCAATTCGCGACATTTCCCTTTTGTGAGAAGCCACGAACTATTAGTGGAAAACTCACTGTGTATCGCCCAGCTAACCGTTTCTCCCTCCATTTCGGAGTATACTTTTCAAAACATTCGTCACTTTCAAAAGTGACCGATTTAATGCACGTCACTAAGTGCTCTACTGAGCTATACAATTGTTTCTTTATCGTTCGCCTCTGCTTGCCTAAACCGTTAGCCACGCCTTCTTCCGGTGGCTCGTGCGTCCTGCCTATACATTATTTGAATTCAGTCTAGTGTTTGTTGTGACGGAGGAAGGTCCTGTGCTCCAAGAAGTGTGAGAGGTCGCTAGCACCCAAGCTCCACTGAGAGAGTTAATCCAGTCCTCCCACCCCCCGGGTGATACATAGCATTCATCGACTGGTATTTCCTTTTTGTATGATCCTAGTTTTAAGAGTTTAGTTAAGGTGTTTTTCCTAGGCGTAAGTATTTAGCTTTTGTGTGAGTGAGTGAGTGCGTCTCATTGATTTGATTTGAAATGTAACGTTAAATTTATTTTTTTGTAATCAATAAATTTAACAGTTCCTTTCTTGAGCTTAATGTAAAGTTAAATCTTGTTTCATTTCTCCATAATTAAGCTTATTTTCCATATAGCTTCTAGCTTGCATAAACGTTTGCTTTCATAACTGGCACTTAGACCAGTCTTGTTGTATTAACTTAAAATCCGTTGTGCCAGATAGGAGTTAATGCATCAGCAAGAACCTGATGTTATTATTATTAGTATTAGTTATTTATTGTCAGGGGTGATGTAACTTTCTCCAGAGGCTAACAGTACAGTAATTCAGCAATTGTGAGTAATTAGTCTCTGCTGTGTACTGTTGAGAAAGTTTGTAAATTCTCGTTCTGAGAGAATCGTGCGAAACAGGCCAGCGTAAAGTAATCGTTGTTTGATTTAGTAAGACAATCATTGTCCCTGCTCTTCAATATTATTGAATATTATTATCAATTAAATAATATTTAAGCGTATATTTTTAAAAATACCGTGATATTATAAAAACCCCGTGACAGTGGTTTCATTCCTTTGGCGTCATCGTACTAACAGTTCCTTGTTGGTGCGGTGTGGTGTGATGCCGTGTAGTGTAGTGGGGTGTGGTGGGGTGTGGTGTTGTGTGCTATGATGTAATGCTTGACTAAAAAAGGGAGTCTGTGTGAGGGAAACTGATCCACCAGTGCCCTGTGCCTTTTTTTTTTCCTTTTCTTTTTTTTTTTTCTTCTGCTTTGTTCTTTCTTTTCTCGTTTTCTTTAATTGATTGTGTTGTTTTCTTATTTCACGTAGTTGCACTTTAACTTGGGCTGATATTCTCTCAGTCTTTGATCCCGAGTTGTTGCAAGCGAGTATCACTGTTTGACATGAGAATAACCCTAGAACATAATGCTAATCACGATGAAGTGCTTTGGGTGGGATGCAAGGGTATAGCCGCTGCAGTATTGTCTCATTGTGGCACTTACCCAAGGGGAGAGGCTGCAACAGGACGAAAGTATCTGCTAAATAAAGGTAGACGAATTTATTTTTTCCTAATCACATACATCGGGATATTCTTCATCAAGAGTGAGAGGTAAAGAACGTGAAATATGATGATTCTCCATGATACTTTGCGGTTTGGTTATGTGCTGTGTTGCTAGTCGGGGATGCCTTCAGGTGGTGGCTCCTATGTGACGAGGCGGTGGTACTGCTCAGTTATACAAATGCAACTTAATCCCGTCCCTATCCACGGACAAGAGGATGGTAAACAGTACAACAGGGACAGTTTTGGCCTACAGTCCGCTGGGTTCACACTAAGTACTGTGCACAACAATAACCCTGACCATAACCCAAACATCCTGCACAACAACAGCCCATACCATAGCCCAAACACCCTGCACAACAATAGCCCATACCATAGCCCAAACACCCTGCACAACAACAGCCTGTAACATTAAAGCAAATCCCCGTATTATACTTCCCTGTGGCTCCCGAAGGCTTTCCACACACAGCTAACGAAGCCTGCCTGGTTTGGCCTTCTTTTTTGTATTTCTACACTTGCTCAGCTTTTTCGTGTTACCTTCAGGCAATTTTTTTTTTTACTTAAGAGTAACTTTTTGAACTTGAGAAGTTATATGTAGCCTTCACCAAGTCAATACAGGTCTGATTATGAACAAAAATCGTATGGTGTTAGCTTGATTAAAATGAACAGCACGTCTTTGGTGTGATGGGGTTAAAGATTCCAGGGAGTGAATGATGAACAGTAGACAAAATGAAAGAGAATAAATTATCGGTAGTAAGGAGTGACGGGAAGGCGATACACGATGGGCAGAGGAAAGAGGAGAGGAGAGGAACAGATAAAGGAGAGGAAAAGGAAAACAGCAACAAACGAGAGCACTGGAATTAACAAAGAGAAGAGCGCGAGAACAAAGGCGAATGAAGAACAGAGATAATAAACCGAGAGGGGGACAAACAAAGAAAAGAGATGAGGTAAAATATGAAAGAACACATGTTAAGTGTTGAATAACAATAAGATTTAACAAAAATAACAGAGGGGTGAGAAATAATGAAAAGTAAGCTAAAGAAAAAAGATGTAACACCCGTTCCCACCAGTTGGTTTAAGGGTCAAATATTTAACTTTCCCATGTGACCCTGACATTCAGCCGATTGATCTCAAAATCCAATTACTTTATTTTTGCTTAATCCTTTTTATTTCCACCAAGTCGGGTCCAGTTCAGATCAAAATGTGACGATCTAGCCGTATGATCTTGAATTTCTAGTTTTCTTTGTGACCCTGAACTTCGATTGATTGCTTTCCAAATGGAAATCGTATTGCCGTGTATGATCATAAACCCATCCACGAAGTTTTGTCTAAATCGGGTAACATTCTTAAGTGTCGCTGACCTTTGACCTGTTAAACAAATAAATAAATAAATAAATAAATAAATAAATAAAATGATCAAGCCGTTCTCTGATTTTCAGCCATTCATCCAGATTTGACCCAAATCGCATTAAAATTGTGTTAGCTGTTTTGATCACACATAAACATGAATCCAAAATTGACCATTCCCTGTGACCTTGGCCTTTGAATGTCTTAAAGATTGAAGCCTTTCATTCTTTTTTTTTTACCTTCAAATCTTTCCAGCAAGTTTGCCTACCCCCCCAAAAAAAAAAAAAAATGCGCAAGTTGATCTTGTTCGGTCATTTTTTTTTTTTTTTTTTTTTTTTTTTTTTTTTTTTTTTAACCCAGGCCTGAGACTCTGACCTCCGATCTCTTGTTCGAAAAAATAGTCAACCCCTTAGCCGACCCATATCACTTCTGCCAGAATTGGTGTAATGCAAATCACACACACACACACACACACACACACACACACACACACACACACACACACACACACACACACACACACACACACACACACACACACACACACACACACACACGTCAACAGAAACAACCTTATCCCTCATCACGAGCGTGGGTGTAGAATTAGGAGAAATTAGCAAGTGCAAAGAGGAAAAAAATGTAAATAAAGAAAAGAGAGCTGATGAAAATAGCAGACATTCAGGGAACACACGGTAAGGAAAGTAAACAAAGACTGAGAGAAACCTTAAATGATAGATGGAAAAGAGTTGAACGAAAGAGCAGAGAAAGGTGCAGAGAACGAAAGGTAGACATAGCAATAATCGTACAGTTGTCTGCATACAAACGTGAGTCACTCGAGGTGGACAGTATGGAGTCCCTCGTACCCTTACTGAGCTGCGAGTCACTGCGTGGATGACCCCCAGCATTTAAAGTAGCTCCGATGTATTTCACTGTAGAAAATGATGTTTTGGCAGCAGAAACCCAGTAAAGGCAAAGGAAATACAGTATTATCAATGTTAGGGGTTGAATTTGGTGGTTTACAATGAAAACAAAGGTTAATAAGTATGGTCTTTGAGGAGCAGCAGTTAATTCCTGTTATACGAGTACAGTGGGTCGGTGAAGGTTTGACCACTCCAGACTGCAGCGGTGACATTTGATTTGTGATAGGAATGGAAGTTTCAAATGCAGAGAAGGGCAGTATTCTGTCTGGCATAGGAGGCTCCGTGGCTCCTCTTCCTGGGCGATTCATTTTGCTTAGTACATTTTGTTTTGCTTATTACACCTGAGCATATTCTTATGTGCTATTTTTTCGATTTAATGTCGATATAGTTTGCATCATGTAGGATAGAGGAGGATATTGAATTGTTATCCCCAGAGTAAATCGCACTGGAATAGATGTTAAGAATCACCAGATGTGCAGAGAATACGACCCTAGAGAAGAAAATGGATTGAATGAGGAGGATAAGGGGCCTGGTAGTTGAGAATGAGACAAAGGAAACAGTAGAAAAAAATAATGAGTTTGTGGAAGTATGTTACGTAGAAGTTGGAGAAGTGGGTGAGGGGGGAGAGGAGAAGTTTGTGAAATAAGGGGGAAGGTGGGAAGGAAGGGAGGCTTATTCATCGGGGGGGGGGGTGGCATGAAGCGAGAGTGTATGTGTGGGGGGGGTTAGATTATTTTGAAACAGGAGAAGGGGGAAGGAAAGCTTGGGCGTGTGTGTGTGTGTGTGTGTGTGTGTGTGTGTGTGTGTGTGTGTGTGTGTGTGTGTGTGTGTGTGTGTGTGTGTGTGCGCGCGTGCGTGCGTGCGTGCGTGTGTGTGTGTGTGTGTGTGTGTGTGTGTGTGTGTGTGTGTGAGAGAGAGAGAGAGAGAGAGAGTGAGAGAGAGAGAGAGAGAGACGGGAGGGGGGTAGGGGGGCAAGAAGCGAGTGGCCACAGACTGGTAGAGGCAGTGGCCGTGAAATAAAGCCCCAAATGCGACGGGAACTCTGGCCTCAATTTCGCCGACGACTATAGCAAGTGTGGCGACCCTTGGAGAACAGGCACGAAATTACCCTACCTTCTGACGAGCCCTCATTGACGTCATGGACTTATTTTCCCTTCTTTGGCTTTATTTTTGCTTTATTTCTTTATTTCCCTGGATATTTTTGCGGCTTTCTTATTCCCCTCTTACCCCGTTTGCTTCCTCCTCATCTCACCGTTCCGCCGACTTCATGCTTTTATTACCTTATTGGCCTTGTTTATTCTCGTCCTATTTTTTTCTTTTTTCTCCGCTTTTGGGAAGAGATATTATGTCCTTTTTTTCCCATTCTTTTCTTCCTCCTTTTCTGGATTTTCTTTATTGCTTATTCGTTTCCCTTCCCTTCTCTTTCCCCTGCTTCTTCAGTTTCCTCCTCCTCCTCCTCCTTTCCTCCTCCTCCTCCTTCTCCTCCTCCTCCTCCTCCTCCTCCTCCTCATGTCCCTTCCTTCTGACGTACTCTCAGTGACCTTAATCAATCGATTTCTTTCATTTCGGCTTTCTTCTTCTTGTTCTTCGTCTTTAGTATTTTTCTTTTTCCTCTTCTTCAGCTTTAGCATATTTCCGCTTCCTCTGCCTCTTCTTATTCTTATTCTTTTTCTTTAGTATCTTCATCTTCTTAGGTATCTTCTTCGTCTTCGTCTATACTATCGTCTTCTTCTTCTTCTTCTTTAATATTGTCTTCGTCTTCGTCTTTAGTATCGTCTTCGTCTTTAGTAAAGTCATCGTCTTTAGTAAAGTAATCGTCTTTAGTATCGTCTTCGTCTTTAGTATCGTCTTCGTCTTTAGTATCGTCATCGTCTTTAGTATCGTCATCGTCTTTAGTATTGTCTTCTTCTTCAGTATCGTCTTCGTCTTTATTATCGTCTTTGTCTTTAGTATCTCATCTTTAGTATCGTCTTCGTCTTTAGTATCGTCTTCTTTAGTATCGTCATCGTCTTTAGTATCGTCTTCGTCTTTAGTATCGTCTTCTTTAGTATCGTCATCGTCTTTAGTATCGTCTTCGTCTTTAGTATCGTCATCGTCTTTAGTATCGTCTTCTTTAGTATCGTCTTCTTTAGTATCGTCTTCGTCTTTAGTATCGTCATCGTCTTTAGTATCGTCATCGTCTTTAGTATCGTCTTCTTTAGTATCGTCTTCTTCTTTAGTATCGTCTTCTTCTTTAGTATCGTCTTCTTTAGTATCGTCATCGTCTTTAGTATCGTCATCGTCTTTAGTATCGTCTTCTTTAGTATCGTCATCGTCTTTAGTATCGTCATCGTCTTTAGTATCGTCATCGTCTTTAGTATCGTCTTCTTTAGTATCGTCTTCTTCTTTAGTATCGTCTTCTTCTTTAGTATCGTCTTCTTCTTTAGTATCGTCTTCTTTAGTATCGTCTTCTTTAGTATCGTCTTCTTTAGTATCGTCTTCTTCTTTAGTATCGTCTTCTTTAGTATCGTCTTCTTTAGTATCGTCTTCTTCTTTAGTATCGTCTTCTTTAGTATCGTCTTCTTTAGTATCGTCTTCTTCTTTAGTATCGTCTTCTTTAGTATCGTCTTCTTTAGTATCGTCTTCTTCTTTAGTATCGTCTTCTTCTTTAGTATCGTCTTCTTCTTTAGTATCGTCATCGTCTTTAGTATCGTCTTCTTCTTTAGTATCGTCTTCTTCTTTAGTATCGTCTTCTTCTTTAGTATCGTCTTCTTCTTTAGTATCGTCATCGTCTTTAGTATCGTCTTCTTCTTTAGTATCGTCTTCTTCTTTAGTATCGTCTTCTTCTTTAGTATCGTCTTCTTCTTTAGTATCGTCTTCTTTAGTATCGTCTTCTTTAGTATCATCTTCGTCTTTAGTATCATTTTCTTTAGTATCGTTTTCTATAGTATCGTCTTCTTCTTTAGTATCGTCTTCTTCTTTAGTATCGTCTCCTTCTTTAGTATCGTCTTTTCTTCATCATCTTCTTCGTCGTTATCTTTGTCTTCATAATTTTCTTCGTCGTCTTCGTTGTCTTTCTTCTTCTTCTCTCTCTCTCTCTCTCTCTCCCTCTCGTCATCCATCTCCCAGCGCCCATAATTAATTCTGGCCATGTAACTGCCACTCCCTTCGCTGCTCTCCGTTTGGGTATAAATTTCTTACATCCGGAGCACCACAAGGGAAATAACCCGAGCCAGCCTTTCATGATTCCTCTCTGGGCTGCGGGTGGGAATACAAAACAATGCGGGGAAGGTGGTGATGCACGACTCGGCCCCGGGACAAAATTAAAGTTAAACTGGCTGGCATGTTGCCTGGGTCGTGTGCTGGGTAATGAAGGACGTTGTTGCAAAAGGAGACCTGTATGTGTAGGATGCAAGCTAGGTAGTGTGTAAGATATTGAAGGATGTTGTTGCAGAAGTTGTATTGTGTAGTTTACAGGCTTGTTTGTGGGCGGGGTATTGAGGGACGTTGTTGAAGAAGGAGAGCTGTATGAGTAGGATGCAGGCTAGGTTGTGTGCTGGATAGTTGTATTGTGTAGGTTGCAGGCTACGTGTTTTCAAGATAAAGGACACTGTTGCAAATGGAGAGAGTATTGAAGTGTTATGCGGAGTTGTATGTTAAGTAAGGAAGGCTGTTGGTACAAACGATGAGGTGTACTGAAGTGCATAGTTTACATGAAATGCATAGGAAGTTGCAGGAAATGTGCATGACTGTAAAAATGTAATTCATATATGTACAAGAACTGTATGCTAGAGAGTGAATAACAGAAAGGAAATGTATGTTGTCTCCTTGGATTTCTCTCTGGGCTGCTGGTGAAAATAATAATCATTGTACAGCTCCGTTCAGAAGTTCGTACTACACCCAGCGTGGAAGGCGCTAGTCTCTGTCCCTCCTTCCCGGACGACAGGTTACAGCTTCGGACCTCCCACGAGCAACCAGACTTTGGCTAGTATCAAAGCAGTGTCATTCGCTCACCGACTGTTAAATGAAATGAGAATTTTATTTTCATACTCACAGATATCAGTCAATCTTATTGCTGATTAAATGATGAAAGTATGTTTATATTCGCCCGCCTTAAAAAAATAATAAAATAACAGCAGAAAAGCACATAACAGAATATTAGAAGGTCGGCTATGAATCAGTGTGATTATGCGAGTTAGTAAGTTATCGCATGTCTTAATCCCTAGACACGGGCAGTTTTTCAGCTAACCATCTTAGCTCAATATTTATGAACAGTTCTACCGTTTCAAGGAAAATCTAAGCAGCCAAAAATAATGTGTATGCAGCCAAGATATTCAAACATTTACGAAGTATCTGAACAGCTAAAATTCATGTTCATACTCAAAAGTAGATGAGGACGATTAGTGGAGTCTAAGGAATAATGGAAATCATATGTTTTAAGATGAAGTAGCTAACATGATGTTTCCTCTACGTAACCGTCGGTCTCTCTCTCTCTCTCTCTCTCTCTCTCTCTCTCTCTGTGGGGTGTGGGAGGGGGTTACACCGAGGTGTTTTGGCTATCCTCTGCTCAAAGGTGAAATCAGCACCATCACGTGCGCCACCAAGTTGACATAAATCGGCGAGACGAGAAATTAGTGCTCGAGGTCAAATTTTTCGCGCTACGTGATGATGGCTTTTCCATCAGGGCAACAGCGCATCAACTTGACCTCACTACAAAAACTGTAATGAAGTGGATAAAGAGATGGGAGGAGAGTGCCAACCTTCAAGACCAACGTAAGTCATGTCTTTTGTATTACTGTAATGTTATGCTAATAATGAATAACTGTGAACAATAGTTCCCCGTTATATTCCAGTGCTAATAGAAACTAAAACTAGTTTTCGGCCCCTGTGGAAGATGTCAGTGAAAACAGCTTTATACAGTGGACTGGCGTAGTAAAGGGGTGGGAGCGGGGTTGCAACCTTCTCGAGCATCAGTTTTTGGGAGAGTGGCAAATTACATCCTGAGAATTATAGTCAACGTTCCCATTTTACTTTTTGACGTGGTGTGGGTGACTAATGTAAAGCATATGCAACAGGTGTAAAAATAGTAATTATTATGCATTATTTTCATGGCCAAATATCCCCTACACTACATCCACAATTATTAGTGGCTGCCAGAGCCAGCGGGCGGGGCCACGCACGGTGGCCGATGTTCACTTCGCCTCTTCTGTTGCTTTTCTCACGTTCACACACCTCACATCCGAATATTCATTATGCCTAGTAAAGTCGTGATTTACATGCAATATATAATGTTCCGTGATACTTTCCCAGCCAATGTTTGCTGAACCTTGTCTTGATCTTTCACAAAATATCAGACTTCGGTTCAGTGATGCATTGTCCACACAGTGTGTGTGTGTGGGGGGGGGGATGTGGGAGTGGGGGGGGAGTGTGGGAGTATAGGGGTGTGGGGGTGTAGGCCTGTGGGTGTGGGGGTATGGGTGAGGTGTGGGGGTGTGGGTATGGGTGTGGGTGTGTGGGTGTGGGTATGGGTTTGTGGGTGTGGGTATGGGTGTGTATGTATGTGTTTGTGTCTTAGTGTGAGTGTGTTTGGATGTGGGTGTGTTTGGGTGTGGGTGTGTAAACACTTGAAACTCTTTGTATGGCATAAGGACGAAAATTATGGAGTAATGGCACTGGAAATGGGACAGTTTTGGAATGTGTGTGGCGTGTGTAAAGTGGGTTAAATAATGAATAGTAGTAACTGAGAAGTTGATGGTGTGAGGAGCCTTATTGATAACATAAACAGTTGGTGTGGTCATGAAGATAGAATGGAGAATAATAGGAACTGAAAAACTGTTGGTGTGAGGAGGCTTATTGATAACATATACAGTTGGTGTGGTCATGAAGATAGAATGGAGAATAATAGGAACTGAAAAATTGTTGGTGTTAGGAGGCTTATTGATAACATATACAGTTGGTGTGGTCATGAAAAGAGAATGGAGAATAATAGGAACTGAAAAATTGTTGGTGTGAGGAGGCTTATGGATGACATATAATGATATACAGTTGGTGTGGTCATGAAGAGAGAATGGATCTTGATACGTTGTTAAAAAGTAAAGTCGAGTTTGAAAGTCGGCGGAGGTTTGGACGTTGTAGTTGTTGTTGTTGCAACCCCAGGTTCATCTCGTTGCGATCCCAATGGAAATTAGAAGCTTCTACCCGTCGTTTACAAAAGTCTTTGGTTGAGGTTATATTTAAAGACTGTGTTGCAATAGCGATGTGCATGTGGTGAATGAATGTGGTGTGGTGTGGGGGGTTGCCTTGCAGTGTGGGCAAAGTAACTTGTTTGTGGGTTGTATTTTGTGTCGGAACCGTAGCAGGGAACAGTGGTGACCACATCGCAGTCTGACTATACTTTTTTTTTTTTTTTTTTTTTTTTTTTTTTTCAAAGACGAAGATGCACTTGACAGGTTGATGATGACTGGCTGATTGCGACATGTACGAGTAACATAGGTGTATTTCAAATAATTATCAAGTAATGTGACATTACCTGGTAATTATTTGAAATACGAGGATGTTATTCGGACATGTTGCATTCAGCCAATCATCACCAACCTGTCAAGTGCATCTTCGCCTCAATTAAAAAAAAAAAATGAGTATAGGTTTGTTCGTGTCTTTCTGGGTAGGGTTGATGAGGAGTGTATGTCTGGTGGTGGTTCACGAAGGATGCTGTTTGACTGAAGGATTTGGATGGCTGTGGTGGCTAATGGCTGTGTTTATGCACTGTATGTCTATGATTTGTAGTGTTGGGTGATCTGTGATTTGTATTATTGGGTGGAGAAGGGGGTATATTGCCGAGATACTCTGTGTAGTGTTGGGCAGTTGTTCGTTTGTTTATTTTTGGATGGCGGTGATGCAACGTGAAATTGCAAGGGTGAGATGGGTACTGAGCTACAGCAATTAACTGTCTCACGTATTCATATGATCTTTGGAAATAATTTTGCATCTTGATGAAAGTGATCTATAATAATGATTTTGATGCAGACTGTACTTATTCTTTAGGCTTTGTTCGTCTCCTTAACTCTGCTGACTCCCTTCGGTCTCTCTCTCTCTCCCCAGGGATGGCCCGACCGGGAGAGGGGGGTCACCCCCCCCAGTGTGTGTTCTGAGTTGGTCAAAGAATTACTGAGTTGGTCAAAAATCGAGAAGTCATTTAGCAGGCTTAAGCTTTTAAAAACATAGGCCTATTTGCGAAACCGAACCAAAGAAAAAACGTTACATTATCTGATGGTTCTAGCTTGTGAAAGTGACCTAACTGATCAGTTAGATCTTCAAAAAAAACTGCAAATTGGTGGAAACTCATGAAAACATGAATAAAGTTCTAAAAGCCATTATCATTACACAATCTGTATATACAGGTTGTTACTGCTGAATCCTTATTAATCCATTATCCACATTCACTTCAAGTTGACTCAACATTCGTTTTTCACCTTTTTCCTTATTTGACTTACCAAGTGTGATTTGTGTATGTGTTATTATTATTTTTTTTAAGTAGTCAGTTTAAGCATCTTGTATCTCACTGTATGACTGAAATCAGTGAACAGTAGTGAAATTTTGAATTACGTTGTGTGTATATGCACCAGAAATCCAGAATGAAAGTTTGTTTAAATTTGTCACCAGTAAATAAATTACTTTCCAGGAAATACTGTAAGTCTGTTACAATAAAAATTACTTTCTCATAAATTTGGTTTGTTTCCATCTATTTAGTTGGTCAAACCGTAACGCCAAACGGATCAAATTGGTCAAAATTGTCCTTACCCTCCCCCCAATCACATACTCCTCGGGCCATCCCTGTCTCTCTCTCCCTCTATACACACACACACACACACACACACACACACACACACACACACACACACACACACACACACACACACCACTGTTCCTCTGAATTCTCTGCTTGTATCTCTCCCCCATTACGACTGAAACGAGGCACTAGCCTTGCCCCATCCTCTCACCCGCTCTGTGATGCATCTGTTAACTAGTAATCTGCCTTTCTTGTATACGACTAGTTAATTGTTGAAATGTCTTAGGATGTCTTTTTCCAGTGCATAGTGCCACATTATTTCGAACGCTGTGCGTCCAGGCATCTCAATGAAATGGATATTTGTGTTTACGTTTCTTTGGATGGAACTGACAGGGTTTTGATTTATGATGGTCACATACAAATCAGTCCTAGTCATTCTAAGAACGAGACTTCAATTCCCATCTCTTGATGTAGCTGTTGCTGTTGTTGTTGTTGTTGTGTAACCCTGGTCTGTCTGGCCAAGCAGAGCCTTGAACCACGGTCAAGCAATCGCCTCTGCAGGGCTGTTCCGTGCAGTGATGGGGTGAAACTAGGATATCCGGCCTTGAGCTGCATTTAGTCTCGCTACGCCACTATCTTTATAGGCAGCAGTTTGTTTAGTACAATTGTTGCTCTTGTAACAATATTTTCATATCATACAATATATTTCAGCACAAGTATACATACTCGTAATGTTTTCCCAAACTAGACTTTCGGCGTTGATTTTTATTAGTGCCATATTTACTAATAGCGAATACTTTCATGTTAGAAAGGACGGGAGCCCCTCGAAGAACCACCCAGGCTGGAGATGCTGCTATTGTCGCAGCAGCAGGGGCAACACCTCTTACGCTCGCGGTGGCCATAAGGGACAGTCTTCAGTGAGATGTGTCCGCGCTGACTGTCAGGCGAAGGCTGCATGACGCTGGTATACACTATAGAATTCCAGCAATGATGGAAAGCCTGATACAACAACACAGAGAGGGGAGGTTAGCCTTTGCTCAATGCTACTTTCAGAAGAATATAGACTTTTGGTCGCGAGTCATCTTCATGGATGAGAAGTGTTTCTCCTCCACCTCGCATGGTAGGGTTCACTGCTGGAGAAGAAACTACACCAGATATATGATATTACCATTTTTATTTGATAAAACTCCGTACTGTTATTCCCCCCTCAAGGCTTCTTCTTCGTTGCAGTCATCTGTTTTCTGCTCACCTCGCTGTTACAATAATTAACCGATATTCAGACTTTCACCTATGGAACAGGTCAATAATGAAGCTGTCTTCCGCAGTCTGCATACCCCTCCGTCCTTGATTTCCAGTCTTTTAAAGGCAATATGACCAGGCATCTAAAATAATCAGGATCCCTTGTTTTGGTCTTATTCTGTTCATACTGTCCTGGAAAAAGATATGATTCCTTCTACTCTTTGCCTCTATTTTCTTTGTATAAAGACATTAGTGCCGAGGAAAACTGTGATCAGTTTTAAATAATATAAGGTTATGGGGGCATGTCATCAACTAGTATTCTGTCTAATGGCTGCAACAATACAAAAAAAAGAAAATATATATTTCGCATGCAGATGCGAGAGGGTCGACATTTGTGAGGAGGCAAGATCGGGTCACGTTACTTGTAACATCTGGGGATACCTGACCCTACATAGCCTGGGTGACATGTTCAGCATCGAGGGGCTTGTTACTGCTGACCAGTGTGTCCATATCCTGGAGGAACGATCTCTCCCATCTTTACGTGCAAAGGGTTTCCTGTTCCAAGATGGACATGTAATTTCCATGCATGACCGGTGCCCCATCCACTCCGCACGTGTAGTACGGCAGTGGTTTCAGAGACAAGACATATATACTTCACCTCTCAGACTGGCCCGCCAAAGGGGCCAATCTAAATGTAACAAACATGTTTGGGCTGACATGATTAATACCTGGCAGCCAGGAGACGAAGGGACAAGAAATGATCTCGACCACGTAAACGCCAAGCAGGAACTTTGCCGGCGCAAACACGACTTCATCCGTGGCCTTGTAAGCTTCATGCCTGATAGGTTGCAAGCAGTGATTGAGAAAGAGGGAGGCTGGACCCGATATTGATGTGAAAAGTTAGGCAACAATTATCATTATATTAAGGATATGTATGCATATTATATAGATGGATAGATAGATACTGTAGATAGATAGATAAATAGATAGGTATAATAGACACAATAGATAGATAGAATAGAGTTACAATAGACATATATTATAGATAGATAGATATAATAAAGATGTAGTTATAGATAATTAGATATGGTATAGAGACATATAGAAATAATATATATATATATATATATATATATATATATATATATATATATATATATATATATATATATATTATTACGGAACAGAGAAAGATAATGTACACTTTAAGTGAGAATACTAAGAGTCACTACTGTCCCGTAAAGTTCCAGGTTCAAAACAAAAGAGTTAGGTAAAATTACAAGTTAAAGTTTAATGCTCAAACTAACAACAAAACATTCAGGACTCATAAGGATAATGTAATGGCAAAAAACAGGTTAAATATATGTTTAACTGCAATAGCCTCTATTAACACGAAATTAGCAAGAGTAAATTTATCTAAGTCAGCCCTGATAAAATGAAAATACACTGGGTAATGCTCAGTTAATGCAAGATAAATGATTACAGATACAAAATAATATTAAAACTGGCTGACAAAATGAATCCTACATAAATTACAAAAAACCTCACTAGGCCTACAAATCAACACCTTATGCTATACAGTACAAGGAAAAAAATGCAATAACAGTTATACTCAAATTACACAGCTGCTAGATGGTTGGAGACTTCCGGAGCACTCACAACAATAACTGTACATGGGAGGACAGAGATGTGAATAAAATGAGGAGTAGATCTAAGTGGCAATTAATGTAGAGACTGAGCTCATTATATACGGGCCAGCAGAGCTTGATACAACTTGTAAGAAGGACGCGCAAATGAAGCCATGGGGACAAAGAGTTGACAATCCCGCTCTGAACAACAGAAAGGACGACTTACTCTACTATAACGGTAGAAGGGGGGAACTGAGGCAGAACACGCTCGTGATCAAACATGCAGAATACTGTGCATTAAAATTACACAAAGGATGATGAAATCATAGGCTATGTAACACCTCCCCACAAAGAAAAAGAAATTTACAAAGGAAATTTCTTATTACTCTAAAACAATCTGTCTAAAGTCTAGATAAGCAATCTGCAATAACATTTTCTTTCCCCTTGACATGTTGTATGTCTTATGAATACTCTTGAAGAAGTAGACTCCATCTTGTCAATCTCTGATTTTTATCTTTAAACTTACTAAGGAATTTCAGTGGGTTATGATCGGTATAAATGACTATGGGGTCAAAACCAGAACACAAATAAAATGAGAAATGCTGTAAACCCAAAATCAAGGCCAAAAGCTCTTTTTCAATAGTTGAGTAGTTCTTTTGAGGTGGAGTGAACTTCTTACTGTAATAAGATACAGGGTGTTCAATACCCTGATCATCCTCTTGCAGCAAAACAGCCCCAGCTCCTGTATCACTTGCATCAACAGCCATCTTAAAAGGCTTAGCAAAATTTGGAGTAGCGAGCACTGGCTGACTTAATAGAATAGCTTTAAGTTTGTTGAAAGAGGATTCACAGCTATCGGTCGAGACAAATTTAACTCCCTTTTTCAGTAGGTCTGTAAGTGGTGATACAAGAATAGAAAAGTTAAGAACAAATCTCCGGTAATAACCTACCATTCCCAAAAATCTTTGTAGCTCTTTCCTACTTTTAGGTCTGGGAAGATCACTTATAACCTGAACCTTAGCTGCTGGTGGTGCAACATGTCCATCACCAATTATGTACCCAAGGTACTGAACTTTAGCTTGACCAAACTCACACTTTGATAAATTAGCTACAAGATTAGCATGAACCAAACGCTCAAGAAATTTACTGACATGGCATAGGTGATCTTTCCAGTTGTCACTGAAGATTAATACATCATCGATATAAACAACACACCCTGCCAAACCCTCTGTTACAACATTCATGAGCTTCTGAAATGTGGCTGGTGCATTCTTCATACCATATGGCATTACTGAACATGCAAAAGTCTTTCCTAGTGTTACAAAACATGAGATCTCCCTAGCACGTTCAGTCATAGGTACTTGCCAGTATCCCTTTAACAAATCAAACTTACTTATGTACCTAGCCTTTCCGATCTTGTCTATGCAATCTTCCACGCGAGGGAGAGGGTAAGTGTCTGTTTTGGTGATCTGATTAACACGTCTGTAGTCGATGCAAAGTCGCTGTGACCCACCCGGCTTAGGGACCAGAGTGACAGGAGAACTCCACTCGCTCTGACAGGGCTCAATCATCTTGTGGTCCAACAGGTAGCCAAGCTTCTTCTCGATGAGAGGAACTTTCACTGCGTTCACACGGTAAGGAGGCAGTTTAATTGGCTTTGCGTCTCCAACATCGACATCATGCATCAACACAGTGGTTCTTCCTGGAGTAGCACGGAACACTTCCGGGTACTCCTGCAGTAATGCCGAAAACTCCTGCCTTTCCTCGGGAGGTAGATGAGAAAGCTTAGTCTGGAGATCATTCATGATATCAGGATTTTTTCCCCAAACTATCACTCAGGCACATACTGCATGGGAGAGCTTCACTTGCAGACTCGCGTGGAACAGCTACAGTGCAGACTTGGTTATTTTCGTCCCGCCTGTGATATAACTTTAGCATGTTGATGTGACATAGTTGCTTGTTCTTTCTACGATCTGGTGTGGCGATGACATAGTTGACATCACTGAGTTTCTTCTCCACGAAATAAGGACCACTAAACTTGGCTGGAAGAGGTTGCCCATGAACCGGTAGCAGAATCAAAACCTGATCTCCTGGCTGAAAGTGGCGTAACCTGGACTTCTAATCATACCAAGTCTTCATCTTCTCCTGAGCAGCTCCTAAATTCTCTCTCGCCAACTGTAAAGCAGTGGACAGCCGTTCTTTGAACTTCATCACATACTCCAGCAGGTTGACGTCATCTTCCTCTGACAGCCAGCATTCCTTGAGTAGCTTAAGGGGTCCTCTTACTTCATGGCCAAACAGTAGTTCAAAAGGTGAGAAGCCCAGTGATTCATTTGGAGATTCTCTTGCAGCAAATACAACGAATGGAAGACCTTTATCCCAGTCTTTCTGATGTTCCAAACAGTATTTCTTGAGCATCGATTTGAGTGTTTGATGATATCTCTCCAACGCTCCTTGGGTCTGGGGATGGTAAGCTGAAGACGTGATCTGGGTGATGCCCAACTCTTTCAGAGACTGCTTGAAAACATTCGACATGAAATTACTTCCCCGGTCTGACTGTACCTCCTTGGGCAGACCAAACTTTGTGAAGAACCCTACCATTTCCTTAACCACGTTCTTTGCTGAGATATTTCTAAGTGGAATGGCTTCAGGATAACGAGTAGCCATATCAATCAGGGTCAACACATAAGAAAATCCTGAAGAAGTCTTAGGAAGAGGGCCCACAATATCCAACAACACACGGGTGAAAGGCGCCTCAAAAGGAGGAATGGGAACTAGAGGTGCAACCTTTTCGGTCTGATTACACTTCCCCACAACTTGACAGGTGTGACAAGACTTACAATACCAGGAAACATCCCTGAAGATACCTGGCCAGTAGAAGTGTTTCAAAATGCGTGCCACAGTCTTCCTCAGTCGAAGGTGTCCTGCCACACTGGAATCATGAGCCACTCTAATGATATCCTGCCTACAAACACGAGGGATGACAACTTGATGTACAACCTCCCATTCACAGTCGGCTGATGCTGTTGGGGGTCTCCACTTCCTCATAAGTACTCTTGACTTTACATAATAACAAGTAGAAGCACCGGCTGACTCTTCTTCACTCTAAGCAGAGTTAGCTAGACCTTTCAACTCAGGGTCAGGAACCTGCAACTCAACCAACTCTTGACGAGACAAATTATCAACACTACGGGGTACTGCCTCATCTGGTGAGTGGTCCAAATTAGCAAGAAAAGTGTCAGCTAGGATAACATCATCATCATCATTATCCTCTAAGTCACCAGTAACTTTAGACTTAGCCCTAGTGACAGCACATGCAGGGAACACATCAGGGACATCACAATCCTGGGTCGGAGCCACTGGCTCACTAGACAACTGAGGAGCTGGACACACTTGACTTCCACCAATATCATTTCCAAGTAAGAAAGTTACACCTGACATTGGGAGTGTCTCAACCAACCCAACCATAACGGAACCATTAACAAAACCAGACTCAAAATTCACTCTGCACAGAGGGACAGAGAAGTAATTATTCCCTACACCTTGTAAGATTACAGTTTCATCAGAGGAATTAACATTAGAGCCTAGAACACTGGTCAGCATAAGGGATTGGCAAGCACCTGTATCACGATATATTTGAACTGATTTCCTGTCATTACTGTCCAGAGGACTGACAAAACCATCAGACAGGAAATTAGCACATGAACTCTTGAGAGTGTCACCCACGTTACTGCTCAAAAGAGGAGCTCCATCATGAGAATTTAAGTTACCCCTCAAAGTGGGTTCAGTTAACTCAGTTAAAGAATTCTGGGAACTCTCAAGAGTGGACACTAGACCAATTGACTGAATATTTAAAGACTCCTTTTTGTTCACATCACGCTGTCTCCTGAAACATCTCTCCGTAGTATGACCAAGCTTACTACAATAAGTACATTTACTTTTCTGAAATCTAGAGGTGAAGCTGGTATTTACTTCCTGAGAAACATCATCTTTATTCTCTTTCCTGTTACCTGTACTCTGAGTAGAGGCAACGTACTTACTTTCAGCTTTCCTTTTTTCTTTAGAATATCTCTTGTGAGTGAGGACATATCAGCTAAAACTGCAGCATCAGACAAATTATCTATTCTTTTCTCATCAAGGTATAGGCTTACATCTTTATAAATACACCTTTTGAAGTCCTCCAGCAAAATAATCTGCTTAAATTTACCAAAATCAGAATCCACATTCTTAGAATTTAACTACTGCTCTAACAGATCTTCTTTGATTTTTGCATACTCAACATGGGATTGCTTATCTTGCTTGTAAGTTGTCCTAAATTTTACTCTATAAGCTTCAGGAACAAGCTCATAGGCCTTAAGAATCAAGCTCTTAACTACATCATAATTATCAGATTGATCCTGAGGCAAAGATGCATAAGTTACTTGAGCTTTACCGGTGAGAACAGTTTGAAGGAGTACTGGCCAATACTTTTTGGGCCAATTAAAACCTGTAGCTACCCTCTCAAACAACTGAAAATACTTTGTTAAATCAGATTCATTAAAAGGAGGGACAAGTTTAACATTTTTAGCCACATCAAAATCATCAGAGCAAGATGATCCAGTTCCACCTTGTTTCATGCGATACTCATGGTCTGCCTGAATCCTAGCAAGTTCAACTTGTGCGTGAAACTCAGCCTCCTTAACATCAGCCTCCTTAGCACGTGCTTGAAATTCAGCTTCCTTCACACGAGCCTCCTGCAGGGCTAGCTGTAACTTAGCTAATTCAATCTGCGTTTGCTCATTTGGAGGAGTTACATTAAACAAGCTTTCATTGATCATGTCAACAATTTGATCTTTAGAATGATGAGAGCGAACAGCAATTCCCAATTGTTGAGCAACAAGCTCAAGTTCACTCTCTGTTCTGTTTTCTACATCACACACTGTTTGCACATTTGACAAAAAATCTTTGGCTTCATCAAGAGTAGTAATACTAGACATCATGAATAAGTAACAGTCACAAAATATCAAGCAATATCCTTATGATAATATCCTGAATATCCTGATAAGAGGTCGCCAAATTTATGTTACGGAACAGAGAAAGATAATGTACACTTTAAGTGAGAATACTAAGAGTCACTACTGTCCCGTAAAGTTCCAGGTTCAAAACAAAAGAGTTAGGTAAAATTACAAGTTAAAGTTTAATGCTCAAACTAACAACAAAACATTCAGGACTCATAAGGATAATGTAATGGCAAAAAACAGGTTAAATATATGGTTAACTGCAATCGCCTCTATTAACACGAAATTAGCAAGAGTAAATTTATCTAAGTCAGCCCTGATAAAATGAAAATACACTGGGTAATGCTCAGTTAATGCAAGATAAATGATTACAGATACAAAATAATATTAAAACTGGCTGACAAAATGAATCCTACATAAATTACAAAAAACCCTCACTAGGCCTACAAATCAACACCTATGCTATACAGTACAAGGAAAAAAATGCAATAACAGTTATACTCAAATTACACAGCTGCTAGATGGTTGGAGACTTCCGGAGCACTCACAACAATAACTGTACATGGGAGGACAGAGATGTGAACAAAATGAGGAGTAGATCTAAGTGGCAATTAATGTAGAGACTGAGCTCATTATATAGGGGCCGGCAGAGCTTGATACAACTTGTAAGAAGGACGCGCAAATGAAGCCATGGGGACAAAGAGTTGACAGTCCCGCTCTGAACAACAGAAAGGACGACTTACTCTACTATAACGGTAGAAGGGGGGAACTGAGGCAGAACACGCTCGTGATCAAAACATGCAGCATACTGTGCGTTAAAATTACACAAAGGATGATGAAATCATAGGCTATGTAACAATATATATATATATATATATATATATATATATATATATATATATATATATATATATATATATATATATATATATATATATATATATGTTGTTGACTATAAAATAGAAATAAAATTAAAACTGTCTATTTTTTGTCTGAAAACTTCCGTATAATTATGCTTATATATTATCCACCTCCTGTTAGATGCAAGATTACTCACACGTAATAAACATAATGTGTTCCTTGGCCTTCCCACACAAACAGGACGGATGAAATACACTATTGCTATATCTTTTCCTCCACAATTATGCGATTTGTTAATGCGTCGGTGGTGGTGGACGGTGGTTGCTGCGGCGGCGGTGATGGTGGATTGTGGGTGTTAGTGGGTGGCAGCGGTGGTGGTGGGCGGTGGCGGCGGCGGCGTTGGTGGTGGTGGGTGGTTGTGGTGGGTGGCAAGTGGCGGAGTCTGTGGTGGTGGTGGCTGTTGTTGTTCTTATGAGTTTGTGTTTGTGTTTGTTTGTGTGTGTGTGTTTGTTTGTGTGTGTGTGTGTGTGTGTGTGTGTGTGTGTGTGTGTGTGTGTGTGTGTGTGTGTGTGTTTCAGTGGGAGAATAGTCAACTCACAAATCACTTATTGATTCATATCAGAGTTCTTCATTTCCCTCTATTTGTGTATTGTAACTTATTACTTGTATACATATTTTCATCACAACCGCATAATGTCCACGTATTTCCTTCATTAATATGTAATAATACTTGCCAATATCTGTATAAATATCCGTTTCATCTCAAATTTCGCATTCGTCGTAGGACTGAAACTGTTCCGGTATTTGCTGCTCTGCCTGCGGTGGCGAGCGGTTCGGGGTATTAACATGTCGTCCAGAAAGAGCTGACCGAGGCTTGTGCCTTCCACTTTGGGTGTAGTACGAACTTCTGAACGGAGCTGTACAACGAAGTGCAAAAGAATACAAAGGAAAGTAAACATCAGCAGAACTTTTGGTCTTTTCGAGGTCATTTTTTTAGTTGGGTAGGCGGCAACTAACGTGAATAATCTAACAGTCAAAAACAAGGATGCGAAAACGGGGAAGGTGATGACAGACGACGCTGTTTTGGGAAAAAAAATATATATTGGCAAGGATGCAGGGTATGTTGTGTGCATTGTGAGTTACATTGTTGGATAAGAACTGGTGTATGCAGAGTTGCGTGCAACATACTAAAGAATAGATTGCAAGAGACAAAGAAAGGAAAATGGGGAATTGTGTGAGATGATGGAAACTGAGGCTAAAAGAGAGAACAGAGGAAGAGCAGTGAGGGGGAAAGAAGTGGAAAGAGAGGAGGGGGACTGAGAGGATGGTGTGAGTTAAGAGAAGCAGAGGAGAAAACCTAAGAATAAGGAAGACGATGGCGGCAAAATGGAGGGAGAAACGGAAGGGGACGGTAAGAGAGAGAGAGAGAGAGAGAGAAAAGGACGGTGATTGAAAGAAAGGGGGAGGAGAGGGAGGGTAGGCGAGAGGGAGGGAACGCGAAAAGGGAGAGGACGGAGGAGGAAAACATGTCGGTGATAAGAGTGGTGGAGGGACAGTGAGGGGAAGTTAAGATCTAAAGAAACTTGAGAGAGGTGTCGTGTGTGTGTGTGTGTGTGTGTGTGTGTGTGTGTGTGTGTGTGTGTGTGTGTAAGAATCTGTCTCAGCTGCAGATCTTCTGATCATGCTTGCACGATTTATTCATTGCACGTCAAACTTTTTATAATTCAAAGCTTCTTTTTAAGAGACTAAAATCTCAAAGAACGTGAAAGTCTAGTTGAGGCTGAAGTATGGAGGCGGAGTTAAGAGAGAGAGATTATGGTGTCCGGTTTCAATTTTCTTTGGCATATTACTTTGCAGCACGAAATCCAGAATTCCCGCCACCAAAAACTATACATTAAAGCAAGAACCTTTTATGTGTGTTATGTCTACCCGAGTATTAAAGACATCAGAAAATAGGGTGAAGGAAACAATATTAATGATTGGCTATCAGTGGTAACACATCGTGACGTCTCAACAAGCCCTGCCCACCCATGCTTCAGTCCCTGCCACCATCAACATCATACATGGAGATCTCGGTGGAGGGGTGGCACATGCTCTATAGTTGCTGTGATTTTGCGGTGTTCTTTCGGCAGTTTTTGGCGTTCTGTCGGCGATCGGCGTGGAAAAGCGTGACTAATAATGCCCATACGATAAACGAATCATATCCCTGGGAGTGTGTAGAACGAGTGAGGTGGAAGAGTCAGCCAAATTACCGTGAACCCGAGGTGAGGTAAGTAGTCAAGAGCTCGGCCCTAAAGCATAATACAGTATGTCGCAGGTGTATCTCAGGTCTGCCCAGTATCATCATCATTTATTTTTTGTTTTTATGTATTGCAATCTCTAGCTTTCACGTATTTATAAATATATTTATTTACTGTCTGAAAACTGGCCGATACCTTGCATGTTACGATAGGAATTGCAAACTTGTTCTGGTTTCTAGCATGCTGTCAACCATCCAGACAGCAAGACATAATTGCTGTGATAATATTTCTCTATTTTACGGTCTATGAACGCTTTAAAAATCGTTGCATTGAGAAGGTTGGGTTATCGATTTTGGAGAGGCTTCAAATGGAGGAAAATCATGAAGTAGATGGATTTTGAAAGATGGGAAGATAGTAAAGGGAGGAGGATGACGGAAGAAGACTGAGGGGTAGAAGTAGGGGGGAGAGAATAAGGTGGAGGGGAAAGTGGAGCAAAGGAGAGAGAGAGAGAGAGAGAGAGGGAGAGAGAGAGAGAGAGTTTTGATGAGGGAAGGTACAAGGTGGAAAATGTACAAAGGAGTACAAAAGAAAGCAAACAGCAAGAAACCTGTCGTTCCATTTGCGGGTGTTTGTTATAGGGAAGGTTATAACAACAAAACTATTCTATGAGCTAAAGAATGTAGGAGGGAGACACTGAGATTGGGGGAGAGAAACGTGGGGGGAACAGTAAGATAAAAAAAACAAAACAAAGATGGTTAGGGAGGAATGGTGGAGAGGAGGATGCGGGAAGACGTGGAGACGATGGTGAGGGAGAGAGGGAGGGAGAAATGGAGATGAAGGTGAGGGAGAGAGAGGGAGGGAGACATGGAGAGGAAGTTGGAGGGAAAACAGGGAAGGAAAGGCGAAGTTAAGGCTGGGGGAAAGGATGACCGAGGAACAGTGGGGGAGAGAGAGAGGCAAGATGAAGGGAAAGTGAGGAAGGAAAGTCGGGGAGAGGAGGAAGGGGAGGAAGAGGAAGAAGAGTGAGGGAGAGATGCTTAGATATCGTTAGTAATGATGAATCTTACCCTTCCCTCACCACACCACACCACTGCACAATTTCCACATTGCACCACACCATGCCACACCACAGCACAACACATCCCAGTAAAGCATCACACCATACAACTCCACACCGCACCGCACCGCACCGCACCACTTAATATCACATCACTTCACATCAGACCACTCTGTTTCAGACCACACATTCTCCACGGTAAGTCACAACACACGCCAAACTACACCACACCAGATTACATTACACTGCACCACGCCACACCACACACTAAGCCACACTATACCACACCACACTACATCGCATCAAACCAGATCACACCACACACCCTACCACGCACTACACGAAGCCACACCGCACCACACCACACCACACCCTCGCTAGCTGTCTCTCACGGGGTGGTCTGAGTGACAAAGTGGATCTTGATGGATGATAAGGGTGATCCTGCTCCTGGGTAGATACTTAAAAACGATCTTACCACTGACAGGCTCCTATGACTCACTTCCTTCCGAATAAAATCAACATGGCGTTAGCTAGTGTTAAATATTAGAGCTGTTCCAACCATGAGGGGGTTAATCATACTTGGATTAAAACTGCCAGGCTACTTTTGTTCACCTTTGATATTAATACGAGTCAGTTTTCAGCTTCTTACTCTTTTCTTATTGTTTATATATGTACAGAGGCTGATGCATCATCATCATCATCGTCATCATCATCACCATCATCACCGTCATCATCGTCATCACCACCACCACCACCAACACGGTCATCATCAATCAGTCAACCAATTAATCAATCAATCAGCCCCAAGAGTTATGGAAACAACCTGCACAGTGTTTCCTAGAAATGCAATGGCGCCCTCTAAAAGGTCGAATGCAATTGTTATTATGCAACATTGTTTTATATATTTCCCCTTCAGTTTTTGCTGGCGGCCACACAAACAGGATGGCGTGGGTTGACGTGGATACGAAGGGGCGGCAACCTGGTCTTGTAGTTATTATGGGATGGGATGAATTAAAAGGGGCGATTAATTGTTGCGACAGGCAGTAAGCGGCAAACCCACCGATAATACAGGGTTTTGGTTACTATGGCGTGCATTGACGTGGATATGAAAGGGGAAGCAGCCTGATGTGACGGGGATGTAAGCGACACACACACACACACACACACACACACACACACACACACACACACACACACACACACACACACACACACACACACACACACACACACACACACACACACACACACACACACACACACACACACAATTATCGTAGTTACTGGCAGTTTGAATCTAAGTATGGAGTCAGCCTTTGTCGCTCATGTAGCTGCGTGAATGGGGATGTGAGGAAGAGAGAAGAGGAAATGGGAGGGAAAATAGGGTCAGGTGGGGAGGAGAGGGAAGGGAAAATAGTCAGATGGGGAGGAGAGGGGAAGGATATTAAGGTCAGGTGGCAAGGAGAGGGGAAGGATAATAAGGTCAGGTGGCAAGGAGAGGGGAGGGATAATAAGGTCAGGTGACAAGGAGAGGGGAAGGATATTAAGGTCAGGTGGCAAGGAGAGGGGAAGGATAATAAGGTCAGGTGGCAAGGAGAGGGGAGGGATAATATATAGAGTCAACTGGGGAGGAGAGGGGAGGGAAAATAGTCAGGTGGGGAGGAGAGTGGAGGGAAAACAGGGGCTAGTAGGGAGGCGAGGATGGGGAGTGTGGAGGAGTGGGCAAGAGGGGACAAGGAATGTGGTAGGGGATGGAGAGGAGAGGCTGGGATTTGAGGAAGACGGGGAGGAAATGAGAGAGAAGTGAGGTGAAGACGGAGAGGAAAGGAGAAAGAAGTGAGGTGAATACACATGGAGCAGAGAGGGTAAGATGAGTGGGATTATATTAGCAGATGGGGAGGAGAGGCTGGGGGTTATGGGGAGGAGGGGAGATAAAGCATAATGACAGATGGGGAGGTGGGTGGGAAAGGGGAACCTGTACAGTATATGGGAAAGAGGGGATGAGAGGAAAGGAGAGTGAAGGTAAATGAAGAGATGTATGAGGGAAATACGGAGTGAAACTGAATGAGATAAGAGAAAATATACGGTGCGTGTAGTAGTAGTAGGAGCGGCAGCAGCAGCAGTAAGTAGTAGTATGTAGTAGTAGTAAAGAGAGAGAGAGAGAGAGAGAGAGAGAGAGAGAGAATTTCACCTTAGGCATTTACGTAGCTAGGAAAAACACCTCACTCTGGAAATGTCAGATGTAACCTTCCCTTTTCATATCCACTGAAAGAGTTATATCGTTAGCTGAAAAAAGGGAAAAAAACAGATAAAATCGTCTCTACAGAGGACAAACATACCAAAGACAATACACTATGGTATCGGTGAATCTTTTTTTTTTTTTTTTTAGAAGAGAAAAAAAGACATTAATATCATACATTGAGGTCTACTAAATTGTGAACAAAATAGTTTGGTGATGGCATAAATACAACTAGAAAAAGACGAAATAATGAAAAGGAATATTTTCTGGCGGTATTTTACTGCAGTGACGAATTATTCATGTAATTAGATATCTGTCCAGCTATCTAATTATGTATGTACTATCTGTCTATCTAATGTACACACACACACACACACACACACACACACACACACACACACACACACACACACACACACACACACACACACACACACACACACACACACACACAAACCCCTCACTCCCATCCCATCTCTCGTGTTTTTTAAATCCTCTCACAATATTTTTTTTGTACACTCACACATATGGTCGAATCCTCTCATACTTCACCAGAGCCATGGAACCTTTTGTCGTCAAGTCTTTAATCCATATTGCCCTCCATATTTACGCCTCTTCCCGACCCGTCTCAGAGGGTTAAGGCATCGGAGGGAGGGAGGACATACAGCCAAAGAAACAAGCATCTCCCGAGTTCCGTCTGAAGAAAATTTACAAAACTGGCGAAATACAGCCAAAAACCCTATCTCCGTCGGTACGTGTTTCTGATGCTTTGCTTTTTCCGCTATGTATTCTTTTGGCTTTGGGGAGATACTTGTGACACTGTGCTTTTCAGTGTATTCGTCTTACAATATGAATTTATTGAACACGGGATGAATCTCAGCCAGTAGGGGAATCAGTGAAAGCTGTATCTAACCCCTTCAGATCAAAGATTTACCTTCTAACCTTAAGAAAGCCGTCTGGAAGTAGCAAGAATATAATTAAGAATGTATCCTAGTACTAAAGGGTTAAAGACACACCGAATCATTTCTTATTAGTTTTTTTTTTATACTGTGTACGGCATGTTTTATTTTTCTTGTATGTAAATTAGGTAGTTTGAGTCGATGTAAAACAGGTGTAAATAATAGAGGTATAGTGCTGTGATGGAAAGGTGTGGTAATGTGTTGGTGTGGTAGTGTGGTGGTTGTGAGGTGTGGTGACTGTGTGGTGGTGTGCATTGTGGTAGTGTAATGGAGTGGTATCTTGATGGTCTGGTGTGGTAGTGTGGCAGTGTTGTAGTGTGATGGTGTGATGTGGCTATGGGGTGGTGTGGCAGTGTTGTGGTGTGGTAAAGTGATGGTGTGGTAGTGTGATAGTGGGGTAGTGTGGTGCTGTTGTTTTGTGGTATTGTAGTGGTATAATAGTGGTGTGGTACTGTGCTGGTGTGGTAGCGTGGCAGTGTGATGGGGTGGTAGTATGGTTGTGAAGTAGTTTTGTGATAGTGTGGTATGGTGGTGTGGTAGTGTGATGATGAAGTAATGTGGTGCCGTGGCAATGTGATGATGTGGTAGTGTGGTGCTGTGGTAGTGTGATGTTGTGGTAAAGAGGTAGTGTGGTAAAGTGATGGTGGTGTTGTACTCTGGCGGTGTGGTAGTATGGTAGTGTGATGGTGTGGCATTGTGATGGTGTGGTACTGCGGCGGTGTCAGTGCGGTGATGTGATAATATGAAAGTGGGGTTGCTTAGTGTGATAGCGCAGGTGTGTGGTAGTATGTTAGTGTGGTGATGTGATAGTGAGGTGGAATACCTGGAATGGTAGTGTGATAACATGAAGATATGGTTGTGTCGGTGTGTGATAGTACCGTACTGTAGTGTGGCAGTTTTGTGATATGTGGTGAGGAAGTGTGGTAGTGTGGTGGTAACTCTTGTGGTAACCTGCTGCCCTACTGTTTTTTTCTCTCCACTGGGAAATTAACCGAGCATTGGTTAAAACCCATCTTGACATCTCATCTCGTGTGTGTGTGTGTGTGTGTGTGTGTGTGTGTGTGTGTGTGTGTGTGTGTGTGTGTGTGTGTGTGTGTGTGTGTGTGTGTGTGTTTAAATGTGCTGTGTATTTGTTTATGCAAAAGCCAGTGTATAAATATTGCAAAGTATGTATAAATTTGTAACATGATTGTGTGTGTGTGTGTGTGTGTGTGTGTGTGTGTGTGTGTGTGTGTGTGTGTGTGTGTGTGTGTCGCTTTCATTAACGCCACTGAATGTGTTTGTTTATGCCTGTATAATAGTAAGATGTTTATGTGTTTGCTATGGTTCCTGTGTGTGTGTGTGTGTGTGTGTGTGTGTGTGTGTGTGTGTGTGTGTGTGTGTGTGTGTGTGTGTGTGTGTCTTTCATTAACGCCACTGAATGTGTTTGTTTATGCCTGTATAATAGTAAGATGTTTATGTGTTTGCTATGGTTCCTGTGTGTGTGTGTGTGTGTGTGTGTGTGTGTGTGTCGCTTTCATTAACGCCACTGAATGTGTTTGTTTATGCCTGTATAATAGTAAGATGTTTATGTGTTTGCTATGGTTCCTGTGTGTGTGTGTGTGTGTGTGTGTGTGTGTGATTTTTTCATACACTGCCCTACATCAACTCCTCTACAAACGAGAGAAGTTTATGGGAAAATTACACACACACACACACACACACACACACACACACACACACACACTCACACAAGCCAAACATAGAGGGTCACTGGGCAAACTTTGAGAACACTTGTAAGAGACAGTTTGTAGACACTTAGAAAACTTGCCTCCGTCTCCCAGCAACTGCACTGCGGTTCTCATAAAGCCCTTCAGAGCGAGAGGAGGTGTTTCCTGAAAGCTGTGTGTAGGCTGAATAAAGTCCCTCTGAGCTATAACTCTCTCTCTCTCTCTCTCTCTCTCTCTCTCTCTCTCTCTCTCTCTCTCTCTCTCTCACACACACACACACACACACACACACACACACACACACACACACACACACACACACACACACACACACACACACACACACACACACACACACACACATTTCTGTATTCGTAGTTTCTTCAGCGCTAGGAAGACTTTTTAAAAAGCAAGCTGTTAGAAATCATTTGAAATCATCCCTACACTGATATAAATTTGGACTCGTATTCTAAGGAGGAAGCACCCTAACACCTCTTCCTCACCGATTTTTTTTTTATTTGGATGGCTAATATAATTTTGTACGATACTGTCTTATGCTGAATATGGTGATATTTTGAATGATTTCCGTAACACTCAAGAAGGCTGCAGGGTATAATAAGAAAAATAAATCACTCAGGAGGAGGTGTCAGGGAGCTTCCTTAACCGACGAGAATATGGGCCTTGGAAATAGTCGTTGAATAAAAGCGTCTCATGGTAACGAGAACTAATACCTAAAAAAGTAATCATACTAAAATGAATTAACCCCTTTAGTTCTATGGCATTTTCCCTACATTCTCGTTACTGTAGCTTGGCCTCAAATGATCGTCTTTCCATCTTGAATGCCGAGTTCTGACAAGAGATTAACACTACAGGATGATGCTATTTAGGAAGGAAGTGCTATTGGAAAGACGTAAATCATAATATCATCTTTTTCTTCCACTAGCTTACGTGAAATAAGCTACAAAAGATTGAAAATCAGGACAAAGTTGAGATGAAAAGATAGTTGTTCTAGAAGACTGGCTAAAGTTTTGGAGAGACTTTTCGGACAGTCCTCTCAAATCTTGTACGTACTGTATCTTAGATCTTTGTTATGTTGTATAAAATTGCTTGTAGGATAGAAGAATGACTTAAGGATGGAATTGCTTCTTAAATCAACACAAGTAGAAAAGTAATCAGCAACCAGTACACCGTACACCACGCTGAGAAATTTTCTGTTTTTTACCCCTTCCACGCAAGAACGTTATTTTTATTTCAGTTTTGCCGTTTCCAAGTTATTTAATGTGCCTTTATAGAGGCTACGAACTCAGTGGGTGAGATATAGCCTTCATTAACCCCCTGACTGGTAGAGGTCTTCTGAAATTGAAAAATCTTCTGGTGTTAGCATCGATGTACATTTGGCAGCGTATGAACCTGGTGCAGCATCAATGTGTAGCAGAGGTCTGGCATTTGGTACACTTGACAGCCATGACATAATGACATTTTGTTGGTGGCTCTGACATGAATGAACGGAGGTGTCAAATATTACTTGAAATGACTAAGTAACCGTGATGCATGACCGTCGGAAATTGTTGATAGACCTTCACGTTACACAGACACTGTACCAGGTTTATGTGTGGCCAACTGTATATTGTAATAAAGACGTGGTTAATTTTACTACGACAGCACAATTGCACCCACCTTATCCCACTCATTTACCTGTTCGGTCCGATTTTTTTCACTTTATTCTTGGTATCTGGAGACGATTTTATTTAGCATAAGAGAGAGAGACTTACGAACCGGAGTTAGATACAAGTTTATTACACGTTCAGTAGTCTGTGAGAGATCCCTGCTAATCTATATGTAGTTATTTGGAGAGTTTATAAAGGTTAATTGATTTATACCGTCTGGGGCTGACAAGGGCAGTATGTAGCAGTAAATAAATAAATAAATAAAATTAAATAAACAGTCGTCGTAATGAAGTGACTCCATTAACCTCTTTCTTCCGGTGATGTATAGCTCATTATTGGTATTTTATCGATTAGTTAGGAAAAGGAACTTTCAAACTGCAAGGGCTAAATGCAGCTTCCACTCCCCCCCCTTCTCTCTCTCTCTCTCTCTCTCTCTCTCATGTGTGTGTGTGTGTGTGTGTGTGTGTGTGTGTGTGTGTGTGTGTGTGGCTGTCGGTGTGCATGCGTATGTTTGCGTATGTAACATAATCTGGCTCCTAGTACCGGTATTATCATGAACTATCTCGTGATCAAACGACGCAGGTTACGTCCAGCCGCGGTCAAGCACTCAGCCACACCCCACACCCCTACCCCATAGGACGTCACACACCCGACCCCACCCCCTCCCCTTCCATATCGTTTTTCGTTTTTTAAAGGCTCCAACATGCTTGCATGTGTCGGCCTTGGTCACCTAATGGCGGCTCTCCATGCTGCACGATCCATTGCAGCCTCCCTGTTCAGTCCCTTAACCCTAAGGTCACACTTAATGACCTCGTCCCATGTCTTTCTCGGTCTACCCCTCATAACCCCACCCCCAATATTAACACTTCTCACCTTCCTCACCCAACTATCATCCCCCATCCTCTCCACATGTCCAAACCACCTCAATCTACCTCTCCTCATCACAACACCAATACACTCCAGTCCCATCCTACCTCTCAACTCTTCCATTGTAAACCCAGCCCCTCCAGGCCTTGGACGCAGGGACGCACTGCACATCCACCTAATCATTGTCATTTCTGTACGTCTGAGCCGGCGAATGTCTTCCTCCTTCACTGCCCAGGTCTCACTGCCATACAGCATTACACTCCTAACACACGCTGCATACAAAGACCCCTTAGCACGTAGGGAGAGCCCCCTCAATGTCAGGAGAGGCAAGAGCTCCCTGAACTTCTTCCAACCACTTCTCACCCTAGCCACAGAGCTAGCTCCAGCCCCACCTCCAGCACACAACATGTCTCCTAAATAACAAAACTCTTCCACACACTCAAGAGATTCACCAGCAAGTTCAATTCTTTCACGTCTGACGATCTCCACCTGCTCACCCCGGCACGCCGTACACATAAAATCAGCATTATCTCGCAGTCTACCTCTGATACCACTACATCTCATATGCACCCATTTATCACACACACCGCACAAGATGGAATTACTTCCCACGCCCTTGTGGCAAACTGCACATGGCCACTCTCCCTCGTCTTTGACAGTACCGCCACCAACCCTAGATATCATCACTTTTGTTTTATCTGCATTTACCCTTAAACCCTTTTGCCCCATACCATCTCTCCACTTCCTAAACCTTTCCTCCGCCTCCCTTTCATTCTCTGCAATCAACACCAAATCATCAGCATACAACAACTCCCACGGGAGTCCGTTTCTAAAGTCACGTGAAAGGGCTTCAAGTACCATGATAAACAACATGGGACTCAAGACTGACCCCTGATGCACACCAACATTCACGGAAAACTCATCACTCAAATCTCCATTCACTCTCACCTGGGTGTGAGCACCCACATACATGGCCATAACCACCCTAACCAGCCACTCCTCCAAGCCAAGCTTTCTCATTGCCCACTTCACCACCCCTCTAGGGACTCTGTCAAAGGCCTTTTCCAAATCAACAAAAACAAAATAAAGATCCCTTCTCCTACCAATATATCTTTCCTGAAGCTGTCGAACAATGAATATGGCATCAGTGGTCCCCCTACCTGGCATAAACCCAAACTGCATCTCATCAATATTCACTCTTTCTCTAATCATACCTTCTAAAACTCTCTCCATTACCTTCATTATCTGATCTAAAAGCTTTATACCTCTATAATTCCCTCTTTCCAGGGCATCACCCTTCCCTTTATACACATTTACAATTACACTCTTCAGCCAATCATCTGGGACAACACACTCATAAATAATCCTATTTATCAGGTCAGTGACTAAACTCACCCCTATATCGCCTGAGGCCTTCAACATTTCGGCAGTCAACCCAGACACACCTGCTGCCTTCCCCCACCCTCATCCTGCCTATTGCCTCACTCACAGTAGCAGTATCAATCAAAGGCCAAGGGCCAGACACTGGATCTGCTGGCTCCAAACCTTCCCTGTCCCAGTCAAACTCCTCATTCAACAACCGGTTATAATGCTCTCTCCATGCATCTTTAATATCCTCACTGTTCACCACTACCCTTCCTTCATCATTCTTCACACACTGCTCACCTATGATATCCCGATTATCCCTCTTCACCTGACCTGCCACCCTAAATATATTTTTCCTTTCCCCATGATTTAGGTTATCAAGTAATTGTCTCTGTGACTCAGACTTTGCCCTGTATACCTCTCTCCTAGCCCTACGCTTGGCAGCCAAATATTCCTCTTTGCTACCACCCTTCTTCCATTCCCGGAAAAGCCTTCTTTTCTCCTTAATTGCAGCTTCTACACCCTCATTCTAAAACTACTACTCTCACCCACATTTTGCTTCTATCCTCATACATTTGTTTCTGTGTACTCCACACACACACACACACACACACACACACACACACACACACACACACACACACACACACACACACACACACACACACACACACACACACACACACACACACACACACACACACACACACACACACACACACACACACACACACACACACACACACACACACACACACACACACACACACACACACACACACACACACACAATAACTCTACTATCATATAAAATTAGATGAGGCAAAACTAATATTTATTTATGTACCTCTTTTTTTTTTCACTTTTTGACCTAGACATATACTGCTTTTTCGATCAGAGTTATTTTGAAGTATTACTAAATTTTTTCCTTACATTTTGAAATGGAAACAATTGGTGTAGCTTATTAGGATCAAGTATACAATGAAAACTGTGTCAGTTCTTAGTGCATAACGAAGTGAAGAAGGAGAGGTTTGTATGTGTACACGGGCAGGATGGATACTGGTACATAGTGCTGTCATATCTCCTCGTATGAGAATGGAGTCAAAAGCTTCCTAAACTGAAAAAATAGAGGGGCCACTTTTTGGACATTGCGTCATCGGGTAACGAGCGGTTGACGTTTGTGCACCATCTGCGTCATCCAGTAAGGAGCAGTTGAGATTGCGCATTCATTCTCGGTTGCGAATACTTACTGGAATGACTGAAGTGTATTATGTCATCTAACACAAGAAGGATTGACTCAACCAAGAGTGAGTCACAGGAGCTTGAGTGTTAAGAGTCAGGGTGGCCTCGTGTAAAAAAAGTTGAATAAAATGAAAAATTATTCCAAAAAAAGTGAAAAAAAATGGAATGCTGTGAAAAAATGTGTGGATGGAGATAGTGGACTGTGATGACGTGTGTGTGTGTGTGTGTGTGTGTGTGTGTGTGTGTGTGTGTGTGTGTGTGTGTGTGTGTGTTTATTAAACTTATAACATCCTATATCATCACAGTCACCCTATAGTCCAGGCTCTATATTAAGTCCACAGGCTCCATCAACCCCAGTAAATAATGCCAACACGGGGACATTATTATTTTAAACAACTTTCAGGCCCAATAGATGTTCCAGTTATTCTCGGCTGTACACGTCCACCGTCCTCGTGGTTATTGCAAATTAGGTCCATTAATTAGGCCCCGCTGGATGATAATTTAGAGCTGCCTGAACAGAGAACGAGCCGGCAGTACCATCAATATGCCGAGTTACTGGGTTGGGTTGCCGACTGTCGGGTTAGGCCGGCGACAAGCGAGGCGAACAAAAGATTATAATTTGTGCCAGCTGCTCTTGCAACACACGTGCATGTACACTGACACGTTACGCACACACACACACACACACACACACACACACACACACACACACACACACACACACACACACACACACACACACACACACATTCTTCGGTCCCCTCTTTCTCCCAGTTCTTACCTGCCTACCTCCATACCCTCTCCCTATCCTACGCTCCAAACTCCCCCTCTCTCTTCTCTAACCCCCCCAGAGGACCTTCAACTTCTTCGTAAGGAAACAAGGTCATGAATTTTTATTCCCTTTTCACTTCAATTCGGCTCTGTCACGTAAAAATAGTCCAGTCGTTTGTTCCAGCGACGTAAACCCTGTGTGTCCCAACCTTCCACCCCGCCGCCTCTCTCCTTACTGCCCTCTCTAGCTTCTTTATTCTTTGTCGCTTTCTTCTTCCTTTATTATTGTTTTGTTTGCGCTCTCTCTCTCTCTCTCTCTCTCTCTCTCTCTCTCTCTCTCTTACCATTCTGTCCATCGTCCTCTTCCTTCCCCGTCCCCCACCTATACTCCTTAACTCATCCCATTTCCTCGTGATTCCTTAGCTGTTCCCTTTATTCTCTCCCTCTCATCTTTTTCCTTACTACTCTCTTTCCCTCTTCTCTGCTCTTCTTCACTCATTGCTTTCTCTCCTTCTCTCATCGTCCTGCACACTCTTCACGTCCTCCTTCTTCTCTTCCTTCTCCATCTTTGCTGCTGCCTCTCTCCCATCTCTCTTGTCTCATTCCCTGAACACTCCCCTTCCTTTTCTCCTTCGTCTCTTTTCCCCTTCTCTCTCTCTCTCTCATTTCTCTCTCTCTCATTTCTCTCTCTCATTTCTCTCCCCTCTCCCTCCGTCCCTATCTCTCTCTTCCTGCTTCTTTTCTCTCATCCTTTACTCCTCTCCTCTATCCTTTACTTTGCTTCCTTCCTCACCTTTTCATTTCTCTCCGTCCTTCTCCTCCATTCGTCTCCCTTATTCCTCTCTCCGTCTTTCATTGCCGCCATCTTCCTCTTTATTCCTCTTGCCCTTCTCCTTTCTCTCCATTCCTCTCCCTGCTTCCCTATCTCCTCCTCATCCACTCAGCCCGTCCTCCGGAATCCCACTTCCAGCTAAGCACATGCATAATCCTGCCAGGGTGAGCACATCTAAGGCTCCGTCGCCTGAATTGGTGATGCTGGTGAAAAATCGAGTTTATTTCCTTGCTGGCTGTCGCTTTGCTATCTTTGCGTCGCCTTCAGCTCTCACGGGAAGCTGGTACATAGTGACTGTGAGAGACGCCGTGATGGGAGTGGAGATATGGCCCTTGTGTGAGCATTGCTATTCTGTTCCTCCGTGTGTGTAAATATTGAGTTTTGGAAACTTTTTGATATTCGGAAATAGATAATGATCGTTGCATTAATCTTCAAAATTGTGTAAATGTTGACTCTGGGGAACGCCATTATCATTTTCATTAACTACTGACATTTTCTTGCAGCGTTGTTTTATATATCTACATCTGTCTATCTATCTATTTGTCTATCTGTCTGTTTGTCTCTCCATGTATTATATCTATATCTATCTATCTGTCTGTCTCTGTCTGTCTGTCTGTCTGTCTGTCTGTCAGTCTGTCTGTCTGTCTGTCTGTCTGTCTGTCTCTGTCTGTCTGTCTGTCTGTCTGTCTGTCTGTCTGTCTCTGTCTGTCTGTCTGTCTCTGTCTGTCTGTCTGTCTCTGTCTGTCTGTCTGTCTGTCAGTCTCTTTCTCTCTCTCTCTCTCTCTAAAATCTCACACACACACACACACACACACACACACACACACACACACACACACACACACACACACACACACACACACACACACACACAAAATCATGCCAATAATGGCACGCGTTGTATTCAACTCTGAACGGGCCTACGGTACAGGGTGAGTTCAGATCAAACTTGCCGTCTCACCTGCTGTTTAGTGCACACTGTACAGTATAGAGGGCAACACGGATCTTGTTTAATCATAAGAGTACGTGTACTGTACCAGAGACAAACTCTGACAAGTGTCATACATTTGCCTGCAAATGTTGCCTCCCAGATGCTGGTTAATTCAGCTGCCTCCAGACGATTTTATTCGGCTTAGACAAGACGTCCTGTAGTGAAGGGTGTACGAAGGCTGTATCATGCCTCTCAAATTCGACAAGTGAGTAATATAAATTGGGTGGTAACAAATACTGAATGCAAATCATGTACATACATTGAATGGAGTTAATTTATTTTTAACTGAATTTGCTTCACATGAGATTTTGCACAGGTATGGCCATGTGTACTGCCCTTCGCCCACAGGCTCATTCATGAAGCCCATAGGCACAGATCTGACAACTTTTTCAGCTTTTGAAAATGCTCTCGAACGTACATATTCCTTCTGCTGAGCGGTAAAGGGTTAACATATGGGTTCGAGACAATGATATACCAGGAAATGTGAAGTTTTACATAACTTTTTTTTTTTTTTTTTTTAATGGGAATGATGATGACGACGATGATGATGATGATGGTTGTTGTTTTTGTTGTTGTGTTCTCGGACTCATCTGGGCGTGAACCCGATGGACTGCAGGCTAAAATTGCCGTTCTCTTACAGTCCACCGTCTTCTTTTCATGAGTTAGGAAAGTAATTGGTGGACGCATTTATCAGTGAGTTTCCTGGTTGTATAAGTGCCACCTCGTGAAGGCGTCCCTCACCCGAGTTGATTAGGATGATATAGGAAGAGGATAATGTTATGTTGTTTTTGTTATTGTTTAAGATAATTTAAGTAATATTGTTGATGATGATGATGACAGACAGGTACCAGTTAAAAGTTTTTTTTTTTTAATCAAATCAGTTGAGTTAAAGTAGTAATAGTAGTAACAGTAGTAGTAGTGGTGGTGGTGGTGGTGGTGGTGGTGGTAGTAGTAGTAGTAGTAGTAGTGGTAGTAGTAGTAGTGGTAGTAGTAGTAGTAGTAGTAGTAGTAGCGGTAGTAGTAGTAGTATTAGTTGTTGTTGTTGTTGTTTGATTCCAGTCTGAAAGGTCGAGCGTACCCGCCGCCCCTGTGAGGTTGAGGTGATAATTTCGAAAGTTTGGACGATGACCTGTTGGATGTACAAACTGTTCCACTGGGCACTCTGTGGGTATAGGTCATTCACTTTAACTTGACCCAAATTTTCATCCTTCTGCAGCTTATTTTACGTAGCTCAGTGACAGAAAGAGGCAATTCTGTGGCACTACATCTTTTCTGTAGCACTTCTTCGTGACCAGCGCCGTCTTCTAGAGTTAATCTATTGACTCATCATTCAAGATGGAGGGATGGCAGTTTCAGGCCAAGGTAAAGTGAATGGGGTATAGTTTCCCAGCCTCAGTGCTTTGTTAATATTGTTTCTGGATCTTACCCGCCCGGTTAATGGTAGTGTAAGTAAGGTGGTGGTGATGATGATGATGGTGGTGGTGGTGGTGAGGCGATGATGATGGTAATGGCACTGGTGATGATGCTGATGACAAGAGACTACTAATACAATGCTATTATCATCCATAGCATTATTGACGCTCAGACTCCTGTAACTTCTTTCTGGTAAATAAAATCGTCTAACGTTAACTGGGATAGGCTACTAGAATTCACTCTCATCTGAATATAATAGTCTGGCGTTAAACAGAATAAAATACGAGATTCTCCTAACCGTGAGAGAGAGAGAGAGAGAGAGAGAGTACTAATTCTCGCGTTCTTTCCCGCAGGTGAGTTTTGGTTCATCTTACCTGTCGCTGGTGTCGTCGTGGTATGTGCTGAAGTAATTTAGACTCCTTTGCACCTCTTCCTTAGCGACTTATTTTTGGATATGCAAGGTTAATATCCTTTGGCACGTAATTTTTGCAGAGTGTGGTGTTACTAGATGGATTTATGTAACACAGGACAGTAAGCTGGAATAAACAAAATAAATCACTTAAGGAAGGGTATTAGGGAGCTTCTTTCCTCGACAAGAATACGGGCCCATGAGCATCAGAATGTGTCCTGGGGTGGCTTGGAGAGGAAGGAGAAGTAAACCAAGATAAATAGTCTAGTTTTCTTAGGAAGTTTTCTCAGACCACTTCCTAATTTATTTGTTTTTGTATATGCCACGATGATAGACTTTTGTGTGGAATTGATGCAGTGTGTGAAATTTATGTACTGTATGATTTATGCAGTGTGTGTTGGTATTTAAGAGATCTAAAGAGTATGAGAGAATTTGGATAAGTAATAATAAAGACAAAGAAAAGGATGATAAAAGAAATACCAAGACTCCTAAGCCAGCGAGACACTAGTGGAAGGACAAGTGACTGGATACGATGGAGGGTGGCGTGTCGTGGTAGGAGGGGTTGTTACTGAAGAGGGATAGAGATACCGTCAAGTTATATAAGTGTAGTATGGAGAAGAGCAAGAGGTAGACCAACACTCAGAGGGAGAAACTGGGTGATAGGGTGCATGAAGGAGGGCGATTTGTCATGGGAGGAGGGGTCGTTACTGAGTAGGGATAGAGACTCATAAGGATTCTCGTTCTCATTGTTGTTGTCCTCCTCCTCCTCCTCCTTCTCCTCTTTCCCCATCCTTTTCCTTGCCACCCTCCCTTCCCATTCCTCATTGCTATATCCCTTTCTTCTTCTACCATATGGCATTTCTCTCTCAGTTTCTCTTCCCTTCCCCTTTCCCTCCTCCTGTCCATTGCCTCATCTTCTTCCTTCTCTCCCTATTCCTTCTCTCACTCCTTTTCTTTCGTGACGTCTTTATCCTTCCTTCAGTTTTCCATCCATTCTTTCCCTCGTCCCCTTCACTCCTTGTACACTCTCTCTCTCTCTCTCTCTCCTGACCCCCATCTTCCCCATCCTTCTCCACCCACTTTCCCTCACCCTTTCCCTTCAACCCTTGTTTATCTTTCTCTGCCTCCTTCCTCTTACCCTCAACCACTTCCCCTGTCTCCTTCTCCTCCCTTCCTTTTTCTCCTTTTCTTCTCTTTCTCTTCCTTTCCTCTTTTTCTTCTTCATCCCTTCCTCTTCCTCCTTGTCTTCCCTTCTTCTTCCTTCTCTTCACTTCCTCCCCGTCTTCCTTTCCTCTTCCTCCTTCCCTACCATTCCTCGTCCTATTTTTCCTTTCCTCCTCCTCCTTCTTCTCTCCTTCCTTGACAAAGGGAAGTGGACCAGTGTAGTGCTTTCCCAGCAAAATTTGATTATCTCACTCTCAGATGCTTGGTGTGGGGAAAAAAAAAAAAAAGCCTGGGGAGAGAGAGAGAGAGAGAGAGAGAGAGAGAGAGAGAATGTATATATGTATTTACGTGTATGTATCGCACCCGCGCACCAAAGTTTCTGTACCCCCCTCGGTGGAAGGAAGTGGAAGTCAGGGTTAGAGAGAGGGCAGGCGAACGGACAACCGTGAGTGGTAGTTTGAAACTGAGCTACGAGGCGAATAGTGAGAAACCTAATGAAAATGGATTCGAAACATTTCCATGTTATTCACCTGCAAATCATTATGCGTTCGTAACATACATAGCATATACAGTATTATAATATAGACTACTATGTTGTCATGGTGTCCTGTGAACCTGACCCATCTGTTTCGGGTCCTCATGATACAAATACAGCACCGAGCCAATTGTATATCAGCTGCAACTGGTCATTATCACTGCAGTGATAATGTTTCTGAATGTTATTCCTGGGGTGTCTATAGTATACTATTGAATGATTAGACTGATTGTGAATTTAATGCTGATTCCCACAGTAGCTTTGCGAATGGTAATAAATGTTGCAGTTATTTTATATGGACGAATAATCCACATTGTGATGGACAGCGGAAAGCATTCGCCAATAATTTACTATAACCAGTTGAGACTAGATGCAAATAACACAAAATATTATGAGACAACGAAGATACAGCTGTGATATCCTGCTCCGCCTTGTTATCCAGGCCTTAACTGTTGCTTCACCTCATACGTGCATTATTTTCCTTCAGTCTCTGCCTCTTTTATTACTTTTACTTCCCGGTATCCTCGTACTGTGAGCCGTCATATTCCTTAGGGGGTTTCTAGTCGTCCGGTCTTATAACGCCTGCTGTATTACATTATTCCTCGCATCATCACTCCCACACAAACAACATTAGCACAAGACTGCTGAATCTGTTATTACCATTATTGGCGTTGCCACTACTAATCCGCCTTTTTCCATTGTGTCTAATTTCCCTCACAATACTACTACTGCTGCTCCACTATAAATCTGTATAATAATATATGACTGTCCTTATGGCTGTGTATCTGCTAACCATGTTGTCCCTGTCCCACCGTCGACAACTCGCCACTTACCCCGCACCGCTACCCTAGTTGCACCCCCCTCTCTCCCACCCACCATGGACTCTACTCCTCCCCTGCTCCGACACCACATTACCCTTCACCTCATCCTTGGACCAACAGGCCTGTTGTTCACCCTTTACCGGTGAATATACTTGGTATGCATTAATAATAATAATAATAATAATAAAGAAAATAAAAGGCATTTGGGAGCCGAATAATAATAATAATAAAAACAGAAATTTGGGAGCCGTATAATAATAATAATAATAATAATAAAGGAATTTGGGACCCGAATGCTAATCGCCAGCCAGAATATGCTGTTTGCCAAGTTCAAAATTTAGGCCAACTTTTGATACCATGATGGTTTTATGTTGATAGCTCAAGCCGTTCATGAGATATATTGGTGGTAAAGGCAGGCGATAAAAACTAGTTGACCTTTGGCAGTTATTTTGGTGACCTTGACCCTGACTCCGAGTGGTTATTTGCGAACTCGTTCAAGATTTTGGCCATATCTTGATACGCTGAAGGTTTCATGTTGATAGCTGAAGCCGTTCATGAGATATAAGAGGAACACACACACACAAACAGAGAGAGAGAGAGAAGCAAGCAAAAACATTATCTCTCCGCCTTCTAAACGTGGGGAATAATAATACTAATAACAAGAACATGGATGTGTACTGTAGTGTTCCTAATATTACACTTAAAAACTGTAGACCCAAACGTGCCTTTATCACGGAGCACTGATATTTTAACCACAGAACCGACCACAGACCGTTCTTATCATTACCACTGGACCTTCCCTATAACACTTCACCATGGTGATACATCCCATTGTAGTCCTTTGTGCGATCACTACACATGTTTGGGAAAAAATAACATAGTGCACGACATGCCTATTACCCACTATAATACGCATATGACGTTTTAAAGATATCCATCAAATAGCTTAGGAGAAGTTAGCGGACAAACACCTATCTACCCGTCAAAATCTTCCACAGGTATACCCACTAATGTTTAATGATATTCAGCTTAAAACTGCATCATCCTTGAACATGCTTGGGGTTTCATTTACTCGAGAATTATCTTGGAAAGATCATATTACATCTCTTGTAAAATCTTTTTCCAAGAGATTGAGTGTGCTAAGGCAACTCCGTTCTTTCTTTACCCCTGCACAATTGTTGACTATACAGGGGTTTTATCCACCCCTGTGTGGAGTACAACTCTCATGTGTGGGGAGGCTCCCCACATACAGCTCTTCTCAATAGGGTGGAGTCAAAGGCTTTTCGTCTCATTAACTCTCCTCCTCTTAATGATTCCCTTCAACCTCTCTCTCTTCACCGCACTGTTGCATCTTTATCTCTTTTCTATCATTACTTTAATGGTCACTGGTCCTCTGAACTGTCTGCATGCATTCCTCCACCTCTACGACGGGCGCGTAGCACCCGTCTAGCAGCAGACTCTCATCCCTTTTCTGTCCAACTCTCTAATGCAAGAGTTAATCATTACTCCCAGTCCTTCATTTATGCAACGGGTCAACTCTGGAACTGTCTTCCTCTGTCTGTATTTCCTGCTGCCTATGATCTCCAGTCTTTCAAACGCAGTGTGTCCAGGCATCTCGAAATGAATGGATCTTGAATTTGGCTCTCTCTTGTATTTTGTTTTTCTCCTGGAGGGAACTGTTATTGCGGGGTCATGGCCTTTGGTTCCTTCTTCCTCGCATTAAAAAAAAAAAAAAATACGACTGGACATGGACTGGCGTAGGGGTTTTTTCAAGAATACTCCCCCAGTATCCCTGCTTGTCATAAAAGGCGACTAAAAGGGTTGGCGGAGGGTTAGTGCCCCTCCCCGGAAAACAGCTAACTAAAAAAACAAACAATAAGCCTCGGACGAGGACTGACCAAACGATGACGACCCAGGACCGGACAAAGGACATGGTTATCGGAACGTGGAATGTAAGGGGAGCGAATGATGAGGTGAAAGAAAGAGAGATTGTCCAGGTGCTTGAGGGTGCGAAAGTGGATGTATGTGGAATAACTGAAACAAAATGGAGAGGAGAAAGTGTGAGAGAATGGGAGTATGGATGGGGTATATGTGCAAGAGTAGGTGAGAATGAGAGGGCAAAGGAAGGAGTATGTATAGTTGTGAGTAAAAGATGGAAGAAGAGCATAAGACAGTATGGATCAGTTGGGTCAAGCATTGTGTGGGTAAAGTTGAAAGTTGGAATACAAATGTGGGCGATTGTGTGTGTGTATGCGCCAACGCAAGATCGTGCTAGAAGAGTGAGAGAAGAGTTCTCAACATACTCAATCTCTTAACTCATACCATCCATCAATCAATTGATCTTTTTGGAGAAACTCATGCTGTAGCTCTTGATGTCTCTAAAGCTTTCGACAGAGTATGGCACCGTTCCCTGCTGTCCAAACTCCCTTGCTATGGACTAACGTCTTTTGTTCCTTTGATTTCTTCTTATCTTAGTGACAGGAAAATAAGAGTAAAAGTAGATGATGTATATTCGAATTTCCACTCAATTAACGCCGGCGTGCCACAGGGATCAGTTCTGGCGCCAACCCTATTTCTGGTTCATATTAATGATCTCTTATCTGTCACTCACAATCCCATTCACTCATATGCAGATGACTCAACACTACATAGTTCATTCACACTCAGACATCCATTTACAAAGTCTAATATCTCTACCTCTCAACTCAATACAGCCATCTCCATAAATCAAGATCTATCTACAATCAGTGAATGGGGACAAAACAACCTTGTCTCTTTTAATGCTAGTAAAACTAAATATATACAGTTTACTAATAGACAGATATTGCCAGATTCGTACATTACCTTCAGTGCTACTAATATTCCCATCTCCAAAAGTATTGAAATTCTTGGTGTCTCACTTAACAGTGCCCTCAGCTGGACCTCTCATGTCAGATCACTTGCTAAAACCGCCTCAAGGAAACTTGGATTATTGTACAGAGTCCGTAACTTCTTCGCCGATGAGCAGTTAGCTATAATTTATAAGAGTCATGTGCGCTCTCAGCTTGAATATTGCTCACCCTTGTGGAATGGTTGTGGAGAGGTTGCATTAAGACAACTAGACAAAATTCAGAATAAAGCTGTTAGAATCATTAACAACCCTGCCATTACATATAAACTACCTCCCCTGCAAGTAAGAAGGAATGTTGCCTCCCTTGCATTATTTTACAGATATTTTTTTGGCAAATGCTCAGACGAAGTTGCGTCCATGGTGCCACCTCTCCATGCCTTCCCTCGTGCTACACGGGCATCTGGTAACGCTCATGACTGGAATATCACTCAACCACATTGCAGAACTTCTGCCTATCAGAATTCTTTCATTCCCCGAACTGCATCTCTCTGGAACTCGCTTCCCCAGAGTTGTTTTCCTCCAAATTTCAACCTACAACTGTTCAAGTCTAATTCTTACAGATATTTTATGAACAGAGGACACCAGTAATCTGGTGTATGGATTATTTTTTTTTCTCCATTTGTTTTTCCTTCCTCCGTTCTGTTATTTAAAAAAAAAAAAACAAAAAAAAAAAACAAATGTAGAAGTGTGCATGGAAAAGTTTGGAAGGAATGAGAGAGTGTTTTTGATCGGTGATATGAATGGTAAAGTTGGGAATGTGAAGGTGGATGAAATAGTTGGTGAGTGGGGTGTGCCTGCTGAGATAGACGAGAATGGGAGTGCGTTAGTGGACATTTGTGCTGGGAGGGGGTTGGTGATAGCCAATACCCTCTTCAGGCATAAAATGATCCACAGGTATACATGGGTGGTGAACTGACTGAAAGGAAGGCAATGATTGATTATGTGTGTGTGGATGAAAGGATGCAAAGATGTGTAATGGATGCAAGAGCTTATAGAGGTTGGGGGAGTGGACTTTCTGACCACTACTTGGTGGTGGCCAGTATTAGGATTCAAGTAAGATGGAGGAATAGAAGAAGGGAAAGACGAGAGGAAGGAGTAGTTGCAAGGAGAGTGGAAAGGTTACAAGAGGATGAGAAAAAGGCATAGTATAAGAGAGAAGTGGAGGAACGATTGGGCAAATATGAATTGGAGCAGATGGGAGACGTGGAAGATGTGTGTAGGATATTTACAGAAGAAATATGTGCAGCATGTGATGTGGTGTGTGGAAGGAAGAGAAGACAGAGGGGGGTGCAAGGAACAGCGTGGTGGACTGAAGAGGTGTGACAGGCTGTGGCACAAAAGAAGAAAGCATACAATGAATGGATGAGAAATAGGGGTGTGGAAGAAGTTGAGAGGCGGAAGAGAGAGTTCTATGTAGAAAGAAAGAGAGAGGTGAAAAGATTAGTAAGAGAGAGTAAGAAGAGAGTGGATGAGGAATTTGGAAGGAATTTGAGTGTAAAGTGAAGGGACTGTAAGAAAATGTTCTGGAAAGAGGTGAAAAGGGTAAGACAGGGTGGAAGTGAAGTTAGCAGGGGAGTGAAAGATAAAAATGGTAGATTACGAATGGAGAAGGGAGAAAAAGTGAGCAGATAGAGAGAACACTTTAAGGAATTGTTTAACTTAGAGGATGGAAGTAATGCGAGTATAAGTGGCTGGGGAATGGCTGGGAGAAGGAGGGAGGTGAGAAGACAGGAAGAAATCAGTAGGATAGAAGTTGTGGAAGCAATGAAGAAAGTTAAATTGGGGAAAGCCCCAGGAATTGATGGAGTGTGTGGTGAAATGCTGAAGCATGGGGGAGAGATAGTAGTAGAATGGATGTGGAAGATGTGCAGATTGGCCTGGGAGGAAGGTAGAGTCCCGGAGGATTGGAAGTCAGGTATAATTATTCCCTTGTACAAAGGAAAAGGGGAAAAAGAAGTGTGTGGTAATCATAGGGGCATTGGTCTTCTTAGTATAATAGGAAAAGTGTATGGTAGGATACTTATTGACAGAATTAGAGAAAGGACAGAGAAATTAGTTGGAGAAGAACATGGAGGCTTTAGGAAGGGAAGAGGTTGTGTAGATCAGATATTCATTCTTAGATCTTTAGTGGAAAAGTTTCTAGAGAAGGGAAAGAAGTTGTATGCGGCTTTCATGGAATTGGAGAAAGCATATGACAGGGTGGATAGACAAGAATTGTGGAAAGTGTTAAGAATATATGGAGTAGATGGGAAGTTGTTGAATGTTGTGAAGAGTATGTACGATGGTGCGAAGGCTGCAGTGCATGTGGATGGTGAACTAAGTGAATTTTTCTCTTTGAAAGTTGGGTTGAAACAGGGATGTGTCATGTCTCCATGGTTGTTCAATCTGTACATGGATGGGGGTAATAAAAGAGGTACAAGGTAGGGTAGTGGATGTTGGAGTGGCCCTGGTGAGAGAGGGTAGTGTTTGGAAACTCCCTGTACTGTTGTTTGCAGATGATACTGTGTTGTTGAGTGAAGACGAAGGAGAGCTGCAAGGCTTGGTGGATGAGTTTGGGAGAGTGTGTAAGAAACGGAATCTAAAGGTGAATGTAGGGAAGAGTAAAGTGATGGTCTTTGAGAGGGGTGAAGTCAGTGAATGTACAGCGAGGTTGGATGGTGAGGAATTGGAAAATGTGAGTACGTTTAAGTACTTGGGTAGTGTGATGAGTAAGGATGGAGGTTTGGAGGGTGAAGTGCTTGAAAGGGTACAGCAGGGAAGAAAGGTTGCTGGTTCTTTGAAAGCAGTGATAAGAAACAGGGAAGTGAGCATGGAAGTGAAAAAGTTACTACATGACAGTATTGTGATACCAACTGTAACGTATGGAAGTGAAGCTTGGACATTGGAAGGGCACAAGTCAAGAGTGAGAGCAGTGGAAATTAGTTATGAAAGAGGAGCCTGTGGAGTCACATGGAGAGACAGGCTGACGAATGAGGATATAAAGGAGCGTTGTGGTGTGGATCTGGATGTGATAGGAAGCGTTATGAGGAACACACTGAGGTGGTTTGGCCATGTGGAGAGAATGGAGGGTGAAAGACTGACGAAGAGAGTGTATGTGAGTGAGGTGGAGGGGATGGAGGACAGAGGGAAGGGAGAGCCGAGGATGAGATGGAGAGATGGGGGTGAGAGAAGGTAGTATGAGAGAGGGGGTGTGTGAGTTGGGAGCAGGGCAAGTGACAATGTGCGGGGGACAGGGCGACTTGGAGGCGATTTATTTGTGGCCACCCCAAACGGGATTGAGGCGTCTGGCAATAGATAGATAGATAGAATAATAATAATAATAATCACATGTCATTAGGCACGGTACAGAGGAGAACAAACACTGTAATAGCATGTGTCGACGCAATGCAGAATGTTTGCAATGACAGAAGGTTGAGCTGCTGTCAAACATTAATTTAGTATTACTATAACTCTAACATTACAGCATACTATGGCACTGGTTGGTTTCATATGTCACAACTGTTTTCACGTGTTTTATCAGGGAGATTATGGTTTTTGTCCTCCTCTGTATCATGCATATCAAAATGTGATTACTACTGCTACCACCACCACCACCACCACCACCACCACCACCACCACCACAACTACTACTACTACTACTACTACTACTGCTACTGCTAATTTTTTTTTTTTAAATCACCTCCATCCATTGGTGTATTATACTGTGAAGATCAAAACCACCATTCTAATACCAGTTCCATTTGGGAGTTGTAATGTGAAGGTTAACACTAACCCACCACCACCACCACCACCACCACCACCACCACCACCACCACCACCACCACCACCACCACCACCACCACCACCACCACCACCACCACCACCACCACCACCACCACCACCACCACCACCACCACCACCACCGCCACCACCACCACCACCACCACCACCACCACCACCACCACCACCACCACCACCACCACCACCACCACCACCACCACCACCACCACCACCACCACCACCACCACCACCACCACCACCGCCACCATCTCATCCAGGCCATAACACAACTCTGCGGTTGACGTTTCTTCTCAGAAAGAGCCTCTGCCAGTCTCGAATAGAATCTCACTGCCTCTGGACCCATCCCACCTGATGTCGTGAACACAAGGGGAGTGAATCGACCATGGTCCACATGTTGGATCCTTTCTTGATAATTTCTATTTTTTTCTTGTTCATTCCTCTTGTGTGCAGCTTCGAGAGACAGTTCACGATGACATGCTGCCATGGGATCGAATATCCTGATGTCGAAGAACGCCCTCTGCCCACGTGTCCAGAAACCTCGAGCACTGACATCCACTCTTGCATCATTTGATGTGTTTGCTGTTCTGTGGGTGAAGTGCTCGCCGTCCAGGGGTAGCAGAGTTGGCTCAATCATGACATCATGGCATATTTTCTGCAGCATTTTGGCAGTGAGGTCGCTACTTCATCGTGTCAGACGCAAACAAAGCCTCCCATCTTGCATACCATTGCATTATTTGCATCAAAGGCAGTGCCACAGGCACAGTGTTGAGGTAGGTTCTCTATTGGCCACCCATATCTCAAGGCTATGGCGTCAATAAATTCTTGTTTGTTGAAGTGGAAGCCTTTTGCCTTGAGAGGCAGAGTTGTGAGCCAGTTCGATGTCCCAGCCTCCTGTGCAATTTCAACTCTTCTGCACTGGTCTGGTGTTAGATGTTCGATTATGTGCTGCAGCTGGTCTTTTTGTCTTGCTTCACACTCCTTGCTTATCTGTGTCTTTATGTCTTTCTGCCTTTGGTGGTCACTTTCACTCGTCTCAACCTGGGTGCAGATCTTCTGTGACAAGGATTCGGTGAGCCTGAGTGAATTTCTGTGTTCATAGCTTGCCACAGCTACTGGATTTATAATGCCAAGGCCTCCCATCCTGGGTGGTAGTGCTAGAAGGTCCCTCTCTTCTGGTGTGGGGATGTGGCCGTTGGTTAGAGATGGGAGGAATGAATCCCTGATTGCATCCTCCAGTGGCTGTAGCTGCAACTCGATGTCTGGTATGGTCCTCATCACGAAGGTCCACTTGTGCTTTACACCATAGGTAAATGCACTGTATGCTGGATGGGGTTCTGTTTTTACGTGGCTGGATAGTGTATGAATTTCTTCTACCCATGTCTTTACCTTATCACTCACATATTTGTCTTTGAATTCCTTAGTTCCAATCACAGCCCCTAGATGCCTCTGACCTTCCTTGGTCACTATCACGTTTGTGCCTCTAAATGCTTCTTGTGCATCTTGATAGTAAGCTAGTTTCACGATCAAGATGGACTTACTTGCATTAGGGTAGTAACCTATTTCAGGGCCATGAGATGTTACAAGGTTCCACCATTTCCTCACATCCTCAACCTTGCCAGCACCCGTGAGATCGTCTGCATAGGCTACCTGTTTTACATTGGTGGCCTCGTATTTGATCTGTTGTTGCAGCACTGTCATCGCCAGGGCGTACATAGCCAAGGCAACGGGGTCCACCTGGGTAGTTCCTTCTGTGGACTGGATTACACTGACATAGTGAGCCGCTGTCTTACCCACAATGTAGAGGTCTGCTGGTTCTTTATAGGTGTTTTCCACATATTGGGCAAATGCTGGGCATTTAACCTTGATATTGTGCAGCATTGCCTCCCGGTTGATGGAATTAAATGCATTTGAGGCATCAACTAATAATACTGCCTGACAGTCCTCTTCCCCAAATAATTTCCTCATGGAGTGAATTTCTGCCTCACCTCCTGCCTGCTGGCCTGCACACACCTGGAGGTTGCCAACTGCCTGCTTCACATCATCTTTCACCACCTCCATGATGCATTTTCCTATAATCCGTCTTAAAACTTCACCCTCCCCGATGGGCCTGCATCCAGGATTCTTATCAAGGGGGATTAGTCTGCAAGCCGTCAGTGCTTCGATGTTACTGCACTGACTTGAAGCCAGCTTCCTCGCCAGTGAGGCAATGGTGTTACATAGGTCTGTTGCTGCCTCCCCAAACTTGATGTTACTGAGGATTACTCACCAAGATTTTGCATCCAGGCCTGACGGTCCTGCCCCTCCCTGTCTGTGCATTGCCTTCCGCCACACCATATCTCCAGTTATCCTGTCATATACAAGTATGATGGGATTGGGAGGAGAGTAGTTGTCGTCAAGCTCTGACTGGGCACTTGCATGTCGTGCAGTCGGGTGTTTTTCTTTTAGTTGTTGCATTGTTTCATCTGTCAGGTCAAGTACTCCATTTGGTGATTCAGCTGACAGGATCTTGTTGCCATCGAGACCTTCCCCTGTCTCATCTTGCTGCCAAAAATCCTTTGCAACATCGTTGGTATTCTGATTTCTTCTGCCTCGGTTGTTTATTCTTATCTGCAAGGCCCTTGCTTCCCCAAGTAGGTTGTCGATTTCACCTCTTTTCCGCCTTTGGATGGCCTTAATATTTTCTGCAATGCTAGCTCTTGGGCGGGTCTTGTTGAGGAAGAGATGTGGTATTAGTGCAAGGACCTTAAGAGAGAATGAGGCAATGGGTGTGTTATTGTTATAGTTGGCTATCAGGCGAGTGATTTCCTTGATCATGTCAGTTGTAGCATTGCATTTGGGAGGTTCAAAAAGGTTACTTGAAGACCATCCAACTATTTCATTATATGTGGTGTTCACCCAGGTTACTGCATTTTCTCGGGATTTTGCCCATCCAGTATGTTGGACGACCTTCTCGCACAGACCTTTGAGGCTGCCCTGCTTCCTCGTTGTTTGTGTCACTACCGTTCTGAGGACGTATAATACCTGGATGATTCCCTCTTTCATGCACTCCTCTGTGGTGGTCTTCATCCTGAGTTTCATTTCTATTATAAACCTCATGATGTTCCTCACCCCCAACTTCACTACTATTCACTTCCCCATGGTGATTTAACCCACCCAGCGCTTCCATATCTCGCATCTTGGCGTCCATCCCTATTCCTCGCTTCACCACGGGGTCTTTCACCACCACGGATGTCAGTGTGATCGTGCATATTGTCAGTGACCGCCTCATCAATTTCCATGTCACCAATCTGTCGCCCGTCATGTTGGAAGCGGTCAAGTGCCGCTTCTGGTGGGCTGTGATTCCCTAACACATTCATACAGAAAGGTCCCATCCTACAGTATGTGTTTGTTGCACATGAGCACCTGATACACTTATGCTGCCTACTGGAGCACTGTCAACAATACTGTGGCGTGGCCATGATGTTAAAGTTTTTATACTGTGGTACAGTATTAATAATAATAACTTTGGCTACTTTTTGTTGTACTTTTAAATGAAAATTAAATATAATGTTACTAGAACTACTATTTTACTATATATACGAATTTTAAATTAAGATTTGATATAAGTGAAGAATGTGCTTGTTTTACTTCTATTTTTGTAGATAATATGATTAAGCTATGAAGCAGTTTGCTCGTTTTTCTCTAGTTTTGCATATCAGTTAATATCTAATTGTTCTGTCGTATACTAATAATCGACTGAACTGATAATGATATGTATCTAAAGTTTGATAAGAAGTAAAACAACGCTTCTTTGTTCAAGGGTTAAATAGGTGGCCAATTGGTGTGGTGCAATAATTTGGAGCCTTGTTTATTGGTAATGGGTCTTCAGGCGTTAAGGTGTAGGGGTGAGGGTTGTGTGTGGCGTAGCGGCAGTGTGTGTGTGTGTGTGTGTGTGTGTGTGTGTGTGTGTGTGTGTGTGTGTAGTTTAGTGATATTGGGTCTTCGGACGCTATGGTATAGGGGTGAGTGTGGTGTGGTGTGTGGCGTTGGGACAGTGTGTGTGCGTGTGTGTGTGTTGGTGTTGTGACATGTGATGTGTGATGTGTGGTTGTGGTGTGTTGTGGAGGTAAGATAGAGGCACCTTGGTTTACTAAGGCACATTGGCATTAACAAGGTTTCTTGAGTATTTATTTTGAATACAAAAGAGAATTTTGAGAGGGTTGAGTAAGTAGTTCTAGTTTGTAATTTTATGGAAGTTTACATTAGTCCTATTATATAGATATTATATTAAAAATACCCTTATTACTATTGTATTTAATAACAATAGTGTACTTAAAACTAGGATCTATCTATCTATACACCTAGGCTGCTTCCCCCAAGGAAAGGGAGGTAGCCGAGACAGGACGACACACTCCCAATTTACTCATCCATTCAAACACATTCATTCGCATCTTAGCCCCAAAGGGGAGAACGGACAGATCCTCACCGCACCACACCGCACAAGGGTCAACTGCGCAATGCAATCAGTGACATCCGCAGCAGGGCCCGACAGCAGAACTGGTTTACCCCTGCCACATCATAACAGACCCATCCCCTTACCCGCACCTGACCTGACTAGCTGATCAGACCAAATGCGGGAGAATATCCCCTCAGGGCTGCGTCATCACTTATTCATTCACAATTTCTCTCCATTTCTGTCACGCACAGCCACTCTTCCTTGCTCAACAGACATCCCTCTCGCATCCAGCGCTCTCTTCACACTGTCCATCCATCCTATTCGTGGTCTTCCTCTTAGCCCTACACCTCTCACATCAGATCTAGTTATCTTTTTCACCAATCGCTCATTATCCATTCTCTCCATATGCCCAAACCATCGCAACACTCTCTGCTCAACTCTACCAGCCATCTCTCGAACAACTCCAGTTCTCCTTCGCACTTCATCATTTTGCACCCAATCCATACGCGTCACTCCACACATACTCCTCAGACACCTCATCTCCATTACATTCAAACTTTTCCTCTCTGCTACACCCATATTCCATGTTTCAGCCCCATATAACGCAGTCGGTACCACAACACCCTCATACAGCCTTCTCTTTACATCCATTCTAAGTGAACGACATATAAACACTTTTTTCATTCCTCCCAGCACCTTTCCTACTTCATTTATTCTAAACTTCATTTCTGAACCTATTCTTCCATCCACAGCAACATGTGACCCTAGATATTTAAAACAATCTACCTCCTCAAGCAACTCACCATTCAAAACTATATTCATCCCCCTACCATCTATCAGCCTCGTACACTTCATCACTTTACTCTTATTCTCATTTACTTTCAATTTCCTCCTTTCACACACCCTTCCAAACTCCTCTACCAACTGTCTCAATATCTCCTCTGAATCAGTCACCATTGCAGTATCATCTGCAAACAGCAGCTGCTTCAGATTCCACTCTCTACCATCAACATTCACCAGACTCAGACCTCCACCTAAAACTCTTGCATTTACCTCCCTTACAACACCATCCATGTAAATATTAAACAACCAAGGTGACATCACACATCCCTGTCGCAGCCCCACTCTCACGGGAAACCAATCACTCACAGCATTTCCCACTCTTACACACGCTCTGCTATTTACATAAAAACTTTTCACCCCTTTTAGTAACCTACCATCAAGTCCATACAATCTTAAAACAGTCCACAAAGCCTCCCTGTCAATTCTATCATACGCTTTCTCTAAATCCATAAATGCCCAAAACACATCCATGCCTTTCGCTAAATACTTTTCACACACTTGTCTCACAGCAAACACCTGATCAACGCATCCCCTCCCTCTCCCAGAGCCACACTGCTCATCACCAATCACTCCCTCTGTACCCTCTCTAACTCTCATAATTAACACTCTACCATACACCTTACCGACAACACTCAACAGACTTATACCCCTAAAGCTAGTACATTCATACTTATCACCCTTGCCTTTATACAACGGGACCACACAAGCACTTGCCCAGTCAATTGGCACCATACCTTTCTCAAAGCACACATTCAACAATCTTACTAACCAGTCAACAACAGTCACTCCACCACCCTTCAGGCATTCCACAGCACACCCATCCATACCTGCAGCTTTCCCTGTTTTCATCTCCTTTACTGCCTTCTCCACTTCCTCCTTCGTGATCAAAGAATCATTCAACTCTCCCAACACATTTATTCCTTGCACCCTTCCATCCGCCACAATCTCAGCCACCCTTTCCTCCTCTACATTTAACAATCTTTCAAAATACTCTGCCCGTCTCTTCCTTACTGCATCCATCTCAATTAACATCCTTCCATCCTCTGCTTTTACTCGTTCTTCCTTCCCAGATTCTCTCTTTCGCACCCTTTTCACCTCCTTCCAAAACATTTTCTTATTCTGTTGAAAATTCTGTCAGCTGCCTACCCCACCTCTCATCTGCTGCCACTTTAACATCACGCACAGCCCTTCTCGCTCCATTCCTCTTTTCCTTATACCTTTCATATGACATCTCATCCTTCCTCTGCAGCCACACTTCATATGCACGTCTCTTCTCAGCCACAGCCATACTTACTATGTTTAAATTTGTTATTTAATTGAAGTTATATTTATTAATTTTATATATTAAAATTAAAGTTTTAATTATTACTGTACTATTTACTATTATATTATAGACTTATCTACTGTGACTGGTTATATATTTATGCGATGAGAGCCTATGTATAATATGTTTTATAGTTATTGAAGAATAGTCATTGTGTGTGTGTCTGTATGTATGATGTGGTTACATTACAGTGTCATCTAAGGTGTGTGTAAGATTCCCTGCCTAAATGTTTTTGTATGCCACACTTCTATACCACCTGGCTATGCTGGTGGTGTGTATGTAGGAGATTGTTGTATAGTTAGTGGTAGTTGTTGTTATATTTAGTGTTTGATACAGTGTTTATAAAGTATTATTAGGTGGTGTGTATGCTAGTGATCAGTGGGTGATATTCAGTGTGTGGTAACAGCTGATGTGTTAGGGAAAGGGAGTTAGTGCTCCAAGGATAAAGGAGTGAGCAAGAGGTGTGTGACAGGCATCCCACGTCTCATTGTTATTTGTGGACAAAGGTAATAACTGAAAAATGGGCTTCAGAGAGGTACTTATTTTGTAAGTGAGGGTGGCGATACTTATATTCAGGGTGTGGGGCAGCGCATATGTGGCGGCGGGGTCCCGGGTGGCTGATGATATAATGTATGGTGTTGACACCAGTCCAGATAACCCTCTCAGGTCAGCACCTCGCTCGCTAACGGTCCCTGCGCGCTCACACACACACACACACACACACACACACACACACACACACACACACACACACACACACACACACACACACACACACACACACACACACACACACACACACACACACACACACACACACACACACACACACACACACACACACACACACACACACACACACACACACACACACACACACACACACACACACTGACACACACACACACACACACACACACACACACACACACACACACACAGTAGTTTTCACAATTTTTCACATTTTCCAAGCTATATACAGCTGATATTTAAGATTTTCTTTCACATATGCATCAGTGTCCACTTTATGCTGGAGTGGGTATCAATTTCTAAGAGCCCACAATCATTTTTACTATGATTTCGAGACGATAACACGGAGCTACTACTACTACTACTGCTACTACTACTGTTATGATGATGATGATGATGATGATGATGACACCTGCAAAGCAGGACGGTAACAGCTTTGTCAGGTTGTCATATACCGATGCGAGACATTCGGCCTCAGTCTATGTCCAGTCGTATGTTTGTTTGTCCGCTAACTTCTCCTAAGCTATTTGATGGATATCTTTAAAACGTCATATGCGTATTATAGTGGGTAATAGGCATGTCGTGCACTATGTTATTTTTTCCCAAACATGTGTAGTGATCGCACAAAGGACTACAATGGGATGTATCACCATGGTGAAGTGTTATAGGGAAGGTCCAGTGGTAATGATAAGAACGGTCTGTGGTCGATTCTGTGGTTAAAATATCAGTGCTCCGTGATAAAGGCACGTTTGGGTCTACAGTTTTTAAGTGTAATATTAGGAACACTACAGTACACATCCATGTTCTTGTTATTAGTATTATTATTCCCCACGTTTAGAAGGCGGAGAGATAATGTTTTTGCTTGCTTCTCTCTCTCTCTCTGTTTGTGTGTGTGTGTTCCTCTTATATCTCATGAACGGCTTCAGCTATCAACATGAAACCTTCAGCGTATCAAGATATGGCCAAAATCTTGAACGAGTTCGCAAATAGCCACTCGTAGTCAGGGTCAAGGTCACCAAAATAACTGCCAAAGGTCAACTAGTTTTTATCGCCTGCCTTTACCACCAATATATCTCATGAACGGCATGAGCTATCAACATAAAACCTTCATGGTATCAAAAGATGGCCTAAATTTTGAACTTGGGAAACAGCATATTCTGGCTGGCGATTAGCATTCGGGTCCCAAATTCCTTTTTTTATTATTATTATTATTATTCGGCTCCCAAATTTCTGTTTTTATTATTATTCGGCTCCCAAATGCCTTTTATTTTCATTATTATTATTATTATTATTATTATTATTAATGCATACCACGTAAATTCACCGGTAAAGGGTGAATAACAGGCCTGTTGGTCCGAGGATGAGGTGAAGGGTAATGTGGTGTCGGAGTGGGGGAGGAGTAGAGTCCATGGTGGGTGGGAGAGAAGGGGGTGCAACTGGGGTAGCGGTGCAGGGTAAGTGGCGAGTTGTCGACGGTGGGACAGGGACAACATGGTTAGCAGATACACAGCTATAAGGACAGTCATGTATAATTATACAGATTTATAGTGGAGCAGCAGTAGTAGTATTGTGAGGGAAATTAGACACAATGGAAGAAGGGGGATTAGTAGTGGCACCGCCAATAATGGTAATAACAGATTCAGCAGTCTTGTGCTAATGTTGTTTGTGTGGGAGTGATGATGCGAGGAATAATGTAATACAACAGGCTATAGGACCGGACGACTAGAAACCCCTTAAGGAATATGACGGCTCACAGTACGAGGATACCGGAAAGTAAAAGTAATAAATGAGGCAGAGAGTTAAGGAAAATAATGCACGTATGAGGTGAAGCAACAGTTAAGGCCTGGATAACAAGGCGGAGCAGGATATCACAGCTGTATCTTCGTTGTCTCATAATATTTTGTGTTATTTGCATCTAGTCTCAACTGGTTATAGTAAATTATTGGCGAATGCTCTCCGCTGTCCATCACAATGTGGATTATTCGTCCATATAAAATAACTGCAACATTTATTACCATCCGCAAAGCTACTGTGGGAATCAGCATTAAATTCACAATCAGTCTAATCATTCAATAGTATAGTATAGACACCCCAGGAATAACATTCAGAAACATTATCACTGCAGTGATAATGACCAGATGCTGCTGATATACAACTGGCTCGGTGCTGTATTTGTATCATGAGGACCCGAAACAGATGGGTCAGGTTCACAGGACACCATGACAACATAGTAGTCTATATTATAATACTGTATATGCTATGTATGTTACGAACGCAGAATGTTTTGCAGGTGAATAACATGGAAATGTTTCGAATCCATTTCGTTAGGTTTCTCACTATTCGCCTCGTACCTCAGTTTCAAACTACCACTCACGGTTGTCCGTTCGCCTGCCCCCTCACTAACCCTGACTTCCACTTCCTTCCACCGAGGGGGGTACAGAAACTTTTGTGCGCGGGTGTACGAGTATATGTACGGTATGTATATCTTAAGGAAAAAGCAGCGTTGAACAATAATATTGTCTTATTCCTAGCGTGTAAAATGAGCCCCGTCGCTTCGGTTAGTGAATTTTCGTACATTATTCACGCTAACACAAGACGATTTCGTTCATCTGAGTGAGTCCGGTGAGGAGTTTAGATGATTCTTACTACCTACAGACGATTTTATTCAGCTTCAGATCTTTAATGCTGAAGGGTTTGATGAAGGGTACTTGTAACCTCTCCGTCTCTAAATATTTCCCCTTAGATGAGGAAAATCGTTGAAGGTGGAAGGAATTAGTAAGTATTTAAACAGACTAAAGGGGTTAAAGGCAAGTCTTTCCTTGCTGGCGATAGACCTAAGATTTATATTAATATTAACCCAAGACAGTTTTCTTAGGTGAGAGAAGGCCCCTTGCTCTGTAAATATTCACAGCCACTCTACGTTAAATTCATCTTTTGGTGGAAATATTGATTACTACTACTACTACTACTACTACTGCTACTGCTACTGCTGCTACTACTACTACTACTACTGCTACTGCTACTACTACTACTGCTACTGCTACTACTACTACTGCTACTGCTACTACTACTACTACTACTACTACTGCTACTACTAATTGTAATGATAAAAGATGAAACCATTCTTCCCTTCAGTCTGAGAATTTTAACACGGGCTGCTATGACTCACTCAGCTGCATTAAATCGTCTGGCACTATCTGGAATTAAATACTAGAGTTGTCCCGGGTATGAGAGGGTTAATGGAGGTCGTTAGCAATCCATGTAAAGAAAATCACAAGGCTAAATTGAAGTCGTTTAGTGGTAGCAAGAATAACGATACAAACACTGGTAAATAATAAACGAATGGATTAATAAATAAATAAATAGGTAAACCAGTAGGTAAATAAGCAGATTGATAAATACATGACTAAATAGACCCATAAATGAATAAGATAAATAATTCCTTTAATAATTATATACTGAAACCATCGTCTTATTACAGCATGCAAATTTTACTCTCTCAGCCTGAGGATTTATTTTTTATTTCTCGCTGCTTCCAGACGATTTTTTCAGCTTTGGAAAAGTCTCTCATACTGAAGGGGTTGATGAAGGCTTTACCAAAACCCCACCTGTTAGAAAAGTCTCGCTTAAAATGAATAAAAAATGACAAAAAAGCAAAAAAAATGACAATACAAAAAATGACTCTTCGCTATACTCATTTTAGCGCGCGTCCACACGTGTACTCGAATATATGTTGACAACACAGCTGGCAACATGTTCGGGAACATGTTTGCAGATGTATTTGAACATATGTATCCAAACATGTTTCAGTGCAGCATCGGACACTGGCAGCAGAGGTGATGGGATAAGTGTGTCCATACGAGGCCGCTGAGACTTCTTCATGATGTTGCCAGTACGATCTGGGCGCTGCTGTTCCCAACATGTTTGCAGCGTGTTCGTTACTGTATTGCTTTCATGTTGTTAAGTGTTGCCAACACTTGTTTGAGCACACGTGTGGACACGCCCTTACACTAACTTGGCCCAAATTTTTCTCACCTTGCAGCTTATTTTATGTAGCTCAGTGGCAGAAAAAGACAGACTCAGCGTCCTTTGCTTTACACCTCCTCGTGACTAGCATCATATTTTATTGTTAATCTGTTGTTATAGCTAAGCATTCAAGATGGAGGGATGGAAATTTTAGACCAGGTTAGAATAAAAGTAGTGTAGATAAATATACGCTAGAGTAGTTGAAAATTATTTTGAAGGGGGGGGGGTCACAGGATTTAGACTCAGATTTTTCACCAAGACGAAGTAATTTTCCTTCCTAGATCTTTCTAAAAAAATTTTACGGGAGAAAATTCTTTCTGTCTGTAGCCAGACGCCATTATCCTGTAAGGGGTGGCCGTTTGCTTTTAATTGCTTTACGGGGAGGGGCACTAACCCTCCACCAACCCACTTGTTGACACGTACTTGTAGGGAACACGTATTGGTTGGCTATATGATTACCACCCAGTGTTGTAAATGGTTTCCGGGCTTTACAGGAGATCATTAGGCTTGTCACTCAATGTAAAGCCCCCTGAAAAGGAAAGAAGAGTAATAATATGTGACAGGAAAGTTGGGAGAAATGGGAAGAGTGGAGGACAGACATAGAAAGAGAATGATAAAGGTGAAGGAAGAAGTAGGCAGCATTTCATCAATTCACGAAAGAAAATTGCTTCCTACGTCTTTTGTGCTGTCCTCAGTGTTAACCTATATGTATGTAACCAAATTGATTAAAATACTTTGAGGATACCGAGAATGAGGTAAGGAATACGTCATTGAGGTGAAGAGGTTAAGCTGTATAAAAGTCGTCTGGCCTTAGCTAGAATAATAGTGTATATCTAGAAATAAAGACTCAGAAAGTAGAATCTGAAATTTCTATTGTATTCACAGTCTGCAACCATCATCCTTTCTGCAGAAGCATGTTATTATTATTATTATTATTATTATTATTATTATTATTATTATTATTATTATTATTTCCTACTTCTATTCCACTTACTCTCTCCCTTTTCACCTCCTCCCTTTTTTCACCTTGTCCCCTGTTCCCTTTCCACCTCCTCCCTTTTCTCTTCCTTTTTTCACCTCGTCCCCTGTTCCCTTTCCACCTCCTCCCTTTTCACCCACCAGTTATTTCCCTCCTATTGCACAGGGGATTGGCCGCAAATTTCTCGCATTTTCTCGTCAAAGGCACGATTATGGAAAACCTGAATGAATCTGTAAGGGTCTGTGAGGGTCTATAATAAGATCTATTATTATAAGGTCAGTTATAAGAGTCTGTGGGGTCTGTAATAAGGTCGGTGAATAGGGGCAGTGAACGGAAGCCTAGCTCTGGGAGGAGGGACTTCATCACACCGTTTGCTTCTCAGTAGACCACCAATATCGTGGTAAATTTGTCACCTATATTTCTGGTGATTGAAATCTTATGGAATTTGAAAGAATAAGAGAGGTAAATATTTATAGCTACCATTGTGGTGGCGGTGGTGGTGGTGATGGTGGAGGAGGAGGAGGAGGAGGAGGAGGAGAAGAGGAGGAGGAGGAGGGGTGGGGGGAGGGAAGGAAGAGGCAGAAGAGGACACTAATATCCATCTTCATCATTACGATAAACAACGGAAAAGTGAACGATTACTTTTGAAACCAAGTGATGCGCTCTTGGAAAGACCAGGACATTTTTCAGGATATTGTGTAAGCGTTTCTTAATCATTCGATTTAAAAGTGGAGTGATATACCTGACCGCACCTGTACCTGCGAGTGTTAATTAGCCGTATTTCCAGGTAGATTTTTACTATAGCCGTATTTCAGAGGGTATGATTGCAGCGCTTGGAGGAACACTGCAGGATTTCCAGTCGAACAGGGATATGCGTATGTCCAGCTTATGTCAACAGAGAGCTAGATTTAGTCTCTCTCTCTCTCTCTCTCTCTCTCTCTCTCTCCTCTTCGTGATCATCATCTTCTTCTTCTTCTTCTTGGGTCCACCATCGCACCGCTAGGTGAACAAAGACGTTGGGGCAACATACTGCACCCACCAGTCTGACCGGCTGAAGAATCAAACTCCGGTTCCTGCCTCAAAGATCAAACACGTCTTTGCCTCCTGTATCGTTCTGTGCCGTATTTATTAATCAGGAATACCATGGACGTACCACAATTGATTGTATAGTTTAAGTGTTGTTTCTCATGTTGATTAAAGATTTTCGTGGTATTTTCGTTGGTCAGGGACGCTACCGAACACCTTTTCCTAGCCGGTTTATTTTTGCATATAACATTCATTATCAATCCCTTATGTGTTATCCTGACTTCTGTGTTGGCGTTAAAAAGGCTTAAACAATATACAAAGAGTAGAAGGGGAAATAAATCGGTAAGGAAAAGATGTTAGGGAGCATCCTCAATTGTCAAAAACACCTGATGTATAGGCCGGTATTCTTGTCGGCAAAGGAAACTACCCAATACTTCTTCCTACACGATTTATTTTGCCTGCTTATGTTACTGTCTCCTTTTGTTTTACTTAAGTCATTCTAATATCGCCATCCTCTGAATAAGTAGGGTACAAAATGATATTAAGAAGCCGGATCAAAAATTAAATCGCTAAGGAAGAGGTGTTAGGCTCCTTAACCGATGAACATATGGGTTTGTCCCTCCTCTCTCTCTCTCTCTCTCAAAAGAAAAAAGTCAGGAGATACTAAAATGAAAAGACGTCCTCGGTCTCAAAATGGTAACTGTAGGACTGTTAAGTGCAGAAGGTGTAGAAAAATCTGTAGCTTTTTTTTTTTCATAATTTTTGCGTTTTGTGTGTGGTTGGGTGTATGTGTGGAGGAGAATCTGTGTGCGATGCAACCATCATTAACCCAGCCTGTCACAAACACTGTTACTGATTACTGAGAGAGAGAGAGAGAGAGAGAGAGAGAGAGAGAGAGAGAGAGAGAGAGAGAGAGAGAACCCTTTCACAACTATGATGCTTTCCAAACTTAAAATGTAATCGTCTTGGTGTAGAAAGACTAATATGAAACACCACATTTCCCATCTTTGATCTGTCTATATATCAGTATCATTTCACATTAGATTCGCTGCAGGACTGAACTTTCTCGGAGGAAGAGTGACAGCCAGAATTGACTTTTTCTCATGCTGGCGAAGGACGAAAGGGAAAGTGGTGTTTGTATGGAAAGGTGTATGCAGGAGTAGGATTGTTGTATTGGCTACAGTCATATGTCAGAAGTCCAGCTGAGTCATCGGTAAAGTTGACAGTGAGTGATTATACGGCATAGGAAAGGATACACTACTAGCACGCACTTTAAATGCCCGCCACGATTTAGGATCGAACCCTGGATTATGTCCCCTATCGTAATTAGGTCCACACTGGAGTATAAATATAACTCTGTTTACAATCTTAATACACATACTCCTACCACGTGTCAGCTTTTAATTAGACTCATGTAATATGTGGGTGAAGCGTGTCAGATAATTATTAAGTGTGGTGTATTAGTGAGTTACTGGCGTGGCATTATTACCTCATTAGTCCCGGGATTTACTAGCACCAGTGCCGTGTGTGGCCCAAATGGCTGACACTGATTATCACGTTAATAAGTCTGGTGTCTCTTTGTAAGTGAGCTTAGGATGGATGTGTAAAGTAGGACACAGGTCTATATAGAGGAAGTAACTTAAATATTTTAGTAAAGAAGTGCGAAAGATACTATATATCTACGGTGTAACTGTACATATGTTTGTATGTATGAATGTATGTATGGGTGTGTTTGTATGATTGTATGTATGAGTGTGTATATATGTATATATGTATGTTTAATCTAGTCCTGTTATAACCCCTCGAGGAGCGTAGGGGGGGGGGGCTTAAGCTATTTAGGCCCAACATCTAGACAAGATACTTGAAGTGAGCATACAGGATAGAACTAGAAGTAATGGTTTCAGACTAGACAAATTCTGTTTTAGGAAGGAAATAGGTAGAAATTGGATTGGCTAATAGAATAGTAGAATGGAATAAGCTGCCTAGTAATGTGGTTGCAGCCCCTTCCTTTGAGAGTTTCAAGCATAGGCTAGATAAGCATAGGCCTATGACAGATAAGGGGTGGGTATTTAAAAAAATCTCGTTCATTTTTTTTCTTTTCAGGTTATACTACGATAGTCTCATTTTCTCCTCTCACACTTTACTATAAAATGTCCACGCCAGTTTTTCTATACTGCGTAGTCTTCGTTTGACTGTTTCCTGCCGGCTTCGGCTGGAGGATTTGTAGGGCGGGGGAGAGCCGCCTTCTTTGATATCTTTATCTCATTCTGGTAGTTCAGTTACTCTTCTAGGCCAAGCGGCCTGCTGCAGTTATCCTGCCTTTTTGTGTTGTTATTTTTTGTGTTTATCTCTGAGTGGCAGTATGTGATCAGTAATCTCAACCAACCCTCGGATGTCAGCCCTTTAAACCATCATGCCTCCATTTGGTTATACTGTATGGTTACAAGTCACACAATAAAATGTTTACTGGGATTTATTATAAGTGGATTTGGAGATTTCGTAGCAATTTCCTCCTCACGAAATAACATATTACATCTTGGTAGCCTCGTGGGTGTTAATGAGGTAAACTGTCATAATCCTTAGCCCTTTTTCCTTACCGATTTACTCAGCACATAACACCCATATCCTTCCGTAAATCGTGTTTTAATTAAAACTCAATTAACACAGAAGAAATGCGTAGGTGCAATAAGCTAAATAGATCGCCGAGAGGAAGGTGTTACGAAGCCAATCATGACTTTGAGAACAGAGTGACCGTGCAAACTAATGACTAAATGTTTTCCAAGACTCCTGAAATGAAATTATAAGACTCCACACCTGAAAATGCGGCACGTGTAGGAGCGAGCAAGCATGTTTATGTTGCAGTCTTAGCTTTGCAGTCCAGTCCATCGCTGCACCTTAGTTATGATAATTTCCGAAATAATCCTGTTTGGAGCTCAATTTGGCTTTTTGGGTAGGGATTGGGGAGGTTGCAGCAATATGGTGTTGAACTTTGAGTCAAGCCACCAAAGCATCACCTTCTTGTATTACTTTCTCTTAAGCTTTACAACAGTGTGCGTAGGTCCGCTGTAGGGTTAACAGTGCCCAAGATAACCTGGCTGTGGTGCTCAGTGTTATTATTATTATTATTATAATTATTATTGTTATTATTACCTCCGCCAAGGAGCTTATGTTTTCATCCCTGTCCGTTTGTTTGTTGGTTGGTTGGTTTGTGAGCAAGATTACACAGAAACTACTGGACGGATTTCCACGAAACTTGGTAGAAGAATGGGCCTTGGCCCAGAATAGACTCCAATATATTTTGTTTCGGATCTGGACAAAGGTGCGGATCCAGGAATTTTTTTTCACTTTAACATTGCGAGATAGCGCGTTTTTCGACATTTTCGTAAATTTGTCAGTGAATATTGCATGGATCTTGAAAAAAATCAGGCATATTTAGGATGTTGGTGTCTACGAAACAGTAATTATAGAGTTATGAGTTTGATATTGGATTAGACTTGATTGAATTAAAAGGAACTACATGTTGGGCCTTGGCGGAGGTATGCGCTCTACTGAGTGCCATTCTAGTTATTATTATTATTATTATTATTATTATTTATATTATTATTATTATTATTATTATTATTATTATAATAATAATTATTATTATTATTATTTATTATTATTATTTTATTATTATTATTATTATTATTATTATTATTATTATTATTATCATATTCTTTATTCTTTATTATTATTATTGTTTATTATTATTATTATTATTATTATTATTATCATATTCTTTATTATTATTATTGTTATTATTATTAATTATTATTATTGTTATTATTATTATTATTGTTATTATTATTATTATTATTACGATATTATTACAATATAGTTGGGAGTTTTTAGAATAGCCACTCCTGTAACACATTTTCCGTAAACTTTTCTCATCGGTTAACGAAGCTCCCTAACATCTTTTCCTTAGCGATTTATTTTGCTTATTAAACATTACTGCCCCCTACTGTGTAACATAAATTCTAATATCGCCTCACTTTACACAAATAACGTACAGAACTTTATTAACCAGCCATATCGAAAAATAAATCGCTAAGGATGCAGTGCTAGGTAGGCTCCTCAACCGACGAGAATACGGACCCTGGTTGTGGTGCTCTCTCTCTCTCTCTCTCTCTCTCTCTCTCTCAATATGGTACCAAATTCTGAAGTTACTTTTAAAAATCTGTATTTTTTCTTTAGTTTTCCATCGTTATCCATAGGTCCGGAGAGAGAGAGAGAGAGAGAGAGAGAGAGAGACAGAGACAGACAGACAGACAGACAGACAGAGACAGAGAGACTGCCACGAATAATCTGACATTCATATTAAATATTTTTTTGCAGTTTGTCCAAAAGCAACATTTTCAGTTCATTCTGTTGGATATTTACAAACGTATCTTATTCGAGTTTATCCCTGGCGATTTTGCTCAGCTGAGAGGAGTCCTGATGGCAGAGGGTTAAAAAGGAATTTATGTAATATAATCTCTGCTACACATGCACTCAGGTACTATATTCAGGCAGATATTAAACGATTTCATTGAGAACCCAAACTATCATTTTTTATGCAAGAGAAAAGAAATTTTTTATAAAGTTGTCCTTCCCAATGAAAAATAAACGAAAGGGAACCAAAATCAAAACTCATTCATTTCTAGATGCCTGGACACATTGCGTTTAAAAGACTGGAGGGCATATACAGAGAGAAATACAGATTGAGGAGGACAGTCCCTCATTGACTCCACCAGTGTTACTCTGTGTTGGCTAAAAATTGCCAAATCTCCATCTTGAATTGTAACACTAGATTAACGCTGGAATATTATGCAGATCATGAAGAAGTGCTGTAGAAAGGATGTAGAGCCAAAGTATTGTCCTTTTCTGCCATTGAACTACGTGAAATAAGCTGCAAAGGGACAAAAATTTGCGCCAGGTTATGGTAAAACGACTATAGTTGCATACACGAAAAACAGTGTGTATCGTTTAACAGAGGAAATGAAGTGGGGTGAGAGTGCGTTACCAGAAGGTTGCCGCACGCCTGCCGTAGCGGGGAAGGAATAAACGCAGACACTTCAGAGGAGCAGTGGCCTTTGGGATGACGACAGTAGAGGGACAAGATGCAACACTGCGGCGAAGAAGGAGAGGCTGAAGGGAGTTAGTCAGAGGAGAGTAGATACTGAGACGAAAAGCCTACTAATCCACCCTGCTTAGAAGAGTTGTATGTGGTGAGATCCCCCTCACACACACACACACACACACACACACACACACACATACACACTAATAATAATACTCATGTTCAAAGTTAGTATCTACGCAAGATTAGCCTGTTCAGCCCGAGGACGTTTTATTTTTTATTTTATTCTTATTATAAACACACGATTTTATTTAATTAAGGAGAGACCATTTTGGGATTAAAAGATTGGATACAGTCTTCTTTGACCCCTTCAACCCGAGGACATTCTTTCTGTTTCATCCCTGTCAGTGAAAAATTGCATTATTCAGGTTATGAGAGACCACCTCGGGATGGCCATTAACCCCGTCTTAACCACTTCCTTTGGGCTGCCTCCAGACGATTGTGTTCACGGGAATGCAGACAGGAAGGGGTTAGGTATAGGCTTCAACAACCCCTTTACTACTAGAAGGGCTTTCCTGGGTGAATAAAACCGTTTGATGGCAATAGTAGTAAATATGAAGAGGTCCCTGGCATAAGAGATTAAAAGTTCGGGCTCAAATATTCGGTTGAATAATATCGTCTGTCCCTCTGTAGAATGAAATATTGTACTAAAGCAGGCGTGACAGTGAAAGGGCTAAAGAGTTAGTTTAAAAGCGAAGAAAGATAAAAGTCTTAAAGAAATACCCGGGGCAGGAAATTTCCTCATTTCCTTCCAATATTACACCGCTTAAAATGCAGCCGCCAAAGTCAAGGAAAAAAAGATGAAAAACTCCTGGATTCTTTCGAGTCTTTCCTCTATTAATTGCCCCGATTTAACTTGCAAATGTTACGGGAAACGAGAGTGGCAGCTTCAAGGACCTGCCTCACCCCTGCCTCATTTTTGCCCTGCCTTAGCCTTCTTCAAAGAAGAAAAAGGAAAAACAGATGAAAGTAAACAGTAACAGAGCTATTGGTTCTCTCGAGGCTTTTTGTTACAGGATGGACTATAACTAAGAAAAATATTCTGTGATTCGAAAACTAGGATAGACGAGTAGAAAAGCTTACCTGTTTTTAATTTTTTCTTTTATTTTTCCTTCTTCACCTCACACCCTGTCTCACTCCCTTGCCCTAGCTTATCCTTCACTCTGTTCCATCCCTCTACCTTACCCTGCCTCACTCCTGCCTCCTCCTTCCTCACTCGTGTGCCTCATCTCGTCGTACCCTCTGCCTCACCCCTTTTCACCCCTCCTTGTTTCATTTTTGTTGTTTTTCCTTCTCATTTTATCTTGTTTCAGCCTTGTCACCCCTCTTCCTGCCTCACCCTGTGACTCAAAATGCCTCAACCTTGGCTCGCCCTTCACTGCCTCACCCCTCACCCTGCTTCATCCCTCACCCTGCCTCGTCCGTCACCCTGCCTCACCCGTTACTCTGCCTCACCCCTCACCCTGCCTCAACACTAAACCTCCTCGTCCCTTATCTTGCCTCACCTTTCACCCTGCCTCTTCCATCACCCTGCCTCACCCGTTACTCTGTCTCACCCCTCACCCTACCTCACCCCTCACCCTGCCTCACGCCTCACATTGCCTTATCCCTAATACTGCCTCACAACTCAACCTTTCCTCATTCTCTCTCCCCCCTCACCCTGCGTCATAACTCAACCTCCTCATCCTTCATCCTGCCTCACCCCTCATCCTGAATCACCCCTCACATTGCCTCACCCCTCAAACTGCCTCACCCCCCCACCCTGCTTACCCCTCACCCTGCTCATCCCTCACCCTTCACCCTGCCTCACTCCTCCCTGACCCAGCCTCACCCCTTCCTGACCCTGCCTCACCCCTCCCTCATCTTGCCTCACCCTGCTCACCCTTGTCACCCTGCTCACCCTTGTCACCCTGCCTCACCCCTCCATCACCCTGCCTCACCCTTCCATCACCCTGTCTCACCTTTCTATCACCCTGCCTCACCCTTTCGTCACCCTGCCTCACCCCTCACTATGCCTCACCCTTCACCCTGCCTCATCCTAGTTTTCTCCTCTCCCTGCCTCACCTTTCACGCTGCCCGACCCTTACTTTGCCTCACCCCGCACCCTGCCTCACCCCGTACCCTGCCTCACCCCGCACCCTGCCTCACCCCGCACCCTGCCTCACCCCTTACCCTGCCTCACCACTCACCCTGTCTCATCCCTCACCCAGCCTCTCATCCCTCACCCTGCCTCACTGTTCACCCTGCCTCTCCCCTCACCCTGCCTCTCCCCTCACCCTGCCTCACCACTCACCCTGCCTCACTACTCACCCTGCCTCACTACTCACCCTGCCTCACGACTCACCATGCCTTACCACTCACCCTGCCTCACCACTCACCATGCCTCACCACTCACCATGCCTCACCACTCACCATGCCTCACCACTCACCCTGCCTTACCACTCACCCTGCCTCACGTCTCACCCTGTCTCACTCCTCACCCTGCCTCACCACTCACCATGCCTCACGACTCACCATGCCTTACCACTCACCCTGCCTCACTGTTCACCCTGCCTCTCCCCTCACCCTGCCTCACCACTCACCATGCCTCACGACTCACCATGCCTTACCACTCACCCTGCCTCACCACTCACCATGCCTCACCACTCACCCTGCCTCACCACTCACCATGCCTTACCACTCACCCTGCCTCACGTCTCACCCTGTCTCACTCCTCACCCTGCCTCACCACTCACCCTGCCTCACCGCTCGCCCTGTCTCATCCTTCACCTTGCCTCACCCAAGTCCTACCTTCTACCACTTCTGTCTGTCCCGTTCCTTTTCCTCTTCTTCCTTTTCTCATTTTCCTTTCTTCTTCCTCCTTCCCGTATTTTCCTCTCTTCTTCCTCCTTCCCATATTTTCCTCTCCTCTTCTTCCTTCTTCCCTTATGTCTTCCTCGACCTATATGCTTCTCCCTCTCCCCTCCTCCTCCTTCCCATCTCCATTCTCTTTCCTTTCCTCTTCTTCAAACGCCATTTTTAACTTTTACGGTTTTCTCTTCTTCCTTACTTTTCTTCTTTCCATTCTTCTTTCCTTCTTTTCATCCCATCTCCTCATCTACTTTTCCTGTTGCCCTCCATCCCTCTTTCCTTTCACCCCTTACTTCTCTCTCTCTCTCCTCTTCTGCTTCATCTGTCTTCACCTAATCTTCCTTCTTCCCACCTTCCTCCTCCTCATCCTCTTCCTTCCTCCTTTCTCCTTCTCCTACTTCTCTCCTCCCTCTTCGTCTGTTTTCCACCACTAACTCTTTGTTTTCCTATCCTTGCAACTACTCTTTCCACTCCTTTTCTTTTTCTTCCTCTTCCTCTTCATCTGCCCCTCCCTTCCACGCTCTGCCTCCACCCCTCCTCTTCTTCCTTCACCTCTTCCTCTTCAACAATTCTCTTCCTAGTCCTTTCCTTCTCTGCTTCCTCCTCCCTTTTATGTTCTTCAGCTGCTCCTACCCTTCTTCCGTTTCCTCCTCCTCCTCCTTAGCCACCACATTTGGTTCTCTTCTTCCTCTTCCCATTTATCATCTTTCTTCATATTCTTGCTTCTTCTTCCCTCTCTTTATCCTCTCCAGTTCTCCATCTTCATTTTCCTCCTCCCTCCCTCCATCTCTCCAGCCTTGTATGCAAATCATCTCCAGTCTTATCCCTGCCGCAGCTTCCTCTCCCTACCTCTTTCATTTTGTCTCCACCTCGGTCTTTCTCTTCGTCTGACATCTCCCTTTAGTTTTCTTTATTACACTGCGTCTCTCTCTCTCTCTCTCTCTCTCTCTCTCTCTCTCTCTGTTCCTTCTTCCTTCCCGTTTTCTTTTTCTCCCTTTTCCCAAAATTCCCCCTTATTTTCAACATTCCTCTTTCTTTCTTTTCCGTCTCTCCTCCTCTTCATTCTCTTCCATCCACCTCCTCTCTTTCCCATCTTCATCCTTCTGTCCTTCTCCATCTTCTTTCCCCTTATCCTCTCTCTTCCCTCCTTTTCCTTTTAACCTATTTTTCACTCATTTCCTCTCTCACATTTTTTCCTACTCCTCTCTTAAACGGGTGGGCCCAAACGAAGAACTTTTTTACCTCTTAGATTGTGGATTTGAGAGAGAGAGAGAGAGAGAGAGAGAGAGAGAGAGAGAGAGAGAGAGAGAAAGAAAGAGAGAGAGAGAGAGAGAGAGAGAGAGAGAGAGAGAGAGAGAGAGAGGGGGGGGGTAATCTGAAAGAAACAAATACTGGTATGGACATTAAAGTTGACCATAACGAATAATAATAATAGAAAAAAAAGAAGTAGTCGCATCCACCGAAATAAAGGAGAAGAGGAGTAGGAAGGAAAGAGAAGTGGGAAACAGAGGAACGGAAGAAAGGAGAGAGAGAGAGAGAGAGAGAGGTGAAGGAGTGTGCTGCCTGTCTGGGTGATAAGTGTGTTTTTATCAGAGTATCGGTACCGCCGGACGCAATGAAAGTATGTCTCTTTTGCCGCCATATTGCGTCTCATCTGCGTCTGTTTTCCTTCCTCTTGCATACATTTTTGCGTCTCTTAGTCACTCAAGCAACTGTTTTAAACTCACTGACGCCTGCTCTCTACGTCTTATTTTTCATTATTTTCATTTCTTTCCAATCTTCTTCCCACTCCACAGCTAGCTAATATTGGGCATCGCGCGGCTTTTCTCCAGGAAGGATGAGGAGGTGGAAGTGGTTCTGATGAAAAACAACATAGAAAATGGTTTAGGGCCAGATATGGTATGTTTATGGAAATCATTATAGGACAATTTTTTCTGTTATTTTCTAGGTTTTATAATTACAGTCCTCTTGAATGAGGCTGTTCGGTTTAGTCCCCCCACTCTCTCTCTCTCTCTCTCTCTCTCTCTCTCTCTCTCTCTCTCTCTCTCTCTCTCTCCTCCTTGCGGTCTAGTACGGATCAAATTTAAATGATTTCCAAACCCCTCTTCCTTAACGAATTAGTTTGCGGATTAACACCTTAACATTTTCTTGTATATGATTTTGGCTGTTTTAATAGCGACATAGTTTGTATCAGTAACATGCAAGAGAATATTTAAAGTAATATATAGCAAAAATCACTAAGAAGTAAGTGTTGTGCAATCTACAAGTCTCTAGGATGATACTACATCGCTTTACCATCATACTGTACTTATATCCCCTCCCTGCCCCTCACTATCCTCCGATTACGCCTCGTCATCGCCACCCCATACGCCTCTCTACTCCCCTTTACGCCTCTCTACTTCCCCTCTACTTCTCTCTGCTCCCCTCAACGCCTCTCTACTGCCCCTCTACGCCTTTCTACTCCCCTTTACGCCTCACTACTGCCCCTCTACGCGCCTCTACTGCCCCTCCACGCCTCTATATACTGCCCCTCTACGCACCTCTCTATATCCTCTACGCACCTCTCTATATACTGCCCCTCTACGCACCTCTCTATATACTGCCCCTCTACGCACCTCTCTATATACTGCCCTTCTACGCACCTCTCAATATACTGCCCCTCTTCGCGCCTCTACTGCCCCTCCACGCCTTTCTATATACTGCCCCTCTACGCCTCTCTACTCCCCGTTACGCCTCTCTATATACTGCCCCTCTACGCCTCTCTACTCCCCTTTACGCCTCTCCACTGCCCCTCTACGCCTCTATACTCCCCTTTACGCCCCTCTCCTACGCTTTTCTACTCCTTCTCGTACGCCTCTCTAACCCCCTTTTACGCCTCTGTGCTCCCCCCACAGAAAGGGAGATAAGAATTTCGAGAAGGGAATGTAGAGATGTGGAGAAGGTGATGTAGAGATGTGGAGAAGGTGATGCAGAGATGTGGTGATGTAGTGTAGAGATGTGGAGAAGGGGATGTAGAGTTGTGGAGAAGGTGATGTACTTTAGAGATACGGAGAAGGAGATGTAGAGATGTGGAGATTAAGTTGTAGAAATAGAGGTGTAGATGGAGATGTGTATTTGTAGATATGCAAAGATGTAAATGTAACGGTGTCCGTGTAGACACGAAGAGATGTAGATGAAGATACATGAAGCTGTTGATCTAGATACGTAGCGATGTAGATGTAGATATGTAGCGATGTAGATGTAGATATGTAGCGATGTAGCGTTAACGATTGCGAAGACCTGAAAGAAAATGGAGTGCCTATAAATCGTCCTAGGGGATGTGGATGTTGAGAGTATTAGAGCCGTATTTTCAGAGGTAGTGAAGATGCCGTAACACCTCCTCCATAGCTATTTATTCTTCACATTACACCAAAAATGTTCTCGTTGCTATTAACGTAAACTGTGCTCCATAATAAAGTGGCCCAGTTAACACAGGTGTTGGGGCAAAACCAGTTTTCTGGAGAGAAACAGGCAGGTGTGGACTGGCATCAAGGAGGTGTAGTGGGAGGCGGCTTAATGAGCCAGTACACCCGCTGTCACGTAACTGGTCTTTTAAACCCCGCCCCTATATTGAAGTCGTGGCTTAAGAGACAGGTTGCTTGGTGGCGGCTATAGTATATAATGTGTATAAATTTTGGTACCTTGCTTCCATAAAAACGTCATAAACTAGGAAAAAGAAAATTCTAAAATGATTATAATGCAGTGATGGAAAAAATGCGGAAATAAGTGATGTTAAGGCAAGAAAACAAGAGAGCATTTTTGGGATGGGAGGAGATTCAGAGTTGTATACTGGTATCCTTTACAACATTCCACCTGGTACAAACTTTTACGAACACGGTGTGGAATGTAGTAATGGAGGTTTCTGTGCGGTGTACGTCTTTTGCACCTTTTTCATTCGTACATCGTAAGTCTATTTAGAAAATTTATTTTTATTTCTAGTGTAGATTCTAACCTGTATACTAAGACATGTGGCCCATAAGCTTAACAAAAATCATTGACTATATATATCCAGAATAAGAATAACGCGCTGTCGTATTGAAGGGTTAATAAGTGTATAAATTAGAGACTTAACCAGATCCTGTTTCAGAAATCTGCCACTAGGTTCGCTTCAGTCGCCCAGCTCTGATGCGGGGTAAACACTGGAAAAGTAGCCAGTGCGTAATTTTTTTTTAATTTTGACAAAAAGTAAACACCTCAAAACATATTTTACTCATCAAATTACCCAGATGGCATGATATGCTACAAAGAAATTACAATATGGGAGCCATTTGATTATATATAATGTATTATAAGTGTCATTTTGTAAACTCCGCTTTCGTTAGTACTCATCTTTGTAAGCATAGTATAGAGACAAAACTTAGGCAATTTTACTAGAATCATTCATAAAGCAAGATAACAGTGATTAAAATATTTGTCATTCGTTAGTATCCACAATAGAAAATAGATCTGTAGCCGCATAATTAGCAATACCTTTCGATATGCCGCCCTGCCTGACGTATGACTTTTCCTAACAATATGGACCTGTTGGACGTCTTGGTCATCTTAGTAACCAAAGTCTAACACAAATAATTCTTTCAGATGTTTCCCTGGCTCCACTGCACAGTTTAGTAAGTTTAAACTTCAACTCCTCGTACTCTCTCATGATTATAGTGTCGTACGGCACTGCCGTTTGTTTGGATTAATATGGCTGACTCACCAACTAGGCAATCGTTCAGTACATTATTTTCAGATGAACTGATTGCATCTTTAAAGCATGCTAAAACACGCACATCAGAAGTCCTGAAGGTAATCTCCTTTTACTAACTGCACACGATTTATTCATGTGCGGTGGCTCAATCGGTAGAGAGGTGGCTTGCGGTCCTACCTGACCCAGGTTCAAATCCCCGCTGGTGCAGGGAACAGTTTAAGGATTTGAATTTCATTACGGCAGAGTTTACCGATCTACCAGAAGACCCGCCGACATGTCGTAAAAATACCCCCGCTAATACCAATACACCAGTCCTGTATGAGACAGCCCTAGCATGTATTCAATATGGACGGTGGGTGTTAGCGCCGAAGTGGTGACATGTAGAGGTGTACGATATGTAGGAGGACTACTGGGCCTTGGGAGCAGGCTGAGAAGCCTATGCCCAGAGTCAGACATAAAAAAAAAAAAAAAAAAAAATAGACCACACTATTTTAGTCCCCAAGCTAAGATTCTCTGGTTATTCTTTCTTTATATATATATATATATATATATATATATATATATATATATATATATATATATATATATATATATATATATGCGCTTGATTGAATAGGAAAAAATATTTCTATAAACAGCATTATTATTATAAACTTAGTATTAGGTACAATTTCACAGGTCTTTAAAATCCCGCAAAAATATTTAATCGAAGCTGGGCGACGCTAGACCACCTGGTGGCAGACCGCTGAAACAGGTTTGGTGAAGCCTCTAATTGATGTCACCTGTCAGCCTGACCTCATTAAGTGCCCAGAATAGGTAAATCTCTCTCTCTCTCTCTCTCTCTCTCTCTCTCTCTCTCTCTCTCTCTCGGCCTTTAACGTACCATCATCCTGTCAGAGGCAAGCAAGTCGAGCGGATAAGGAAAGTTAGGGGAATCTCGAACAACTTTAATGCCGGGAGAGAGAGAGAGAGAGAGAGAGATGAAAGGACAGGAAATAAAAAAACTAATAATGAAAAGAAAAAAAAAAGGAGAGTGAGAGATAACAAAGGAAGTAAAAAAGAAACAGAAAATAATAATAGTAAAAAGAGAGAAGATCAGAGTCAACACCCTCTCTCTTACCCCCTCACCTCCTCTGAAGAAAAAGCGACAAGGAGTGAGAAAGTGAATGAAAAAAGCATAAAAGAAGGACGAAGTTAAAGACCGAACATCAAAGGAGAGAGAGAGAGAGAGAGAGAGAGAGAGAGAGAGAGAAGTTATAGGGGACAGCCTTTATCCCCTTCACCACAAATGGTTTCTCCAGTCAGCAAACCTGTATGGGGATAAAACACACACACACACACACACACACACACACACACACACACACACACACACACACACACACACACACACACACACACACACACACACACACACACACACACTCCTCATTGGGCTCATAGGTTAAGACTTCAGGTATACGATGTTATAGTAATGAGGGAGTCCTGAATTTCACTGTATCTTCTATTTTAATGTAAGAAAAGGAGTGATAAAGAATGCAGACAAGATCCCTCTCAAATAGGCCTTAGGGAAAAAACTGATTTAATATTACAGTGGCATATTATTCATTAGATATTGAAGTTTACATTAATATAGCAGTGAAAATATCGTTTTTAAGTAACTATAGTCTGCATACTTTCGCTCGGGCTAAAACTGCCATCACACCACCATCAAAGTTGAGTTGTAACAAGCGATTAACACTAGAATATGATGCTAGTCATGAGGAAATGCAATGAGAAAGATATAGAACTTCGTGGAAAAGATTTGGATTCCTGTACTGTTTTCTTCTGCCTTTGAGCTACGGGAAATAAGCTGCTTAGTCGAAAGTCTTTGGTACATAATGATAGGGTGTGTGAAAGACTTGAAGGAGTTGCTATCTTAGGTCCGTGTTCTCGTTGCTTAAGGAGGCTTCCTAACACCTCTTCTTTAGCGTTTTTATTCACCGGCTGCTTATATAATTTTTCACGTTGTACATCCAGAGTATGTTAGTTTTAGAATTATTTGAATAACACATAAAAGGACAGCAAGGTATAATAAGCAAAATAAATCGCTTAGGAAAAGCTGTTGGAGAGCTTCCTTAAATGACGAAAATACGGGCCTTGGTGTTGTATTATGCAGACTATAATTTTATCGATATGTTTAACATTTTCTCTCGCCGTTTTAATTCTCCAGGTTTTATTGGTACCGATTACGAGTGACCACTGTATTCCAGGTATGAGAGAGAGAGAGAGAGAGAGAGAGAGAGTGAAGGGAGGAGAGGACTGGGAGAGAGGGAGTGGTTGATAAGGGAGTTAGATATGGGAGTTCAGTGAGCGTAGGGGTGAGTAAGCGTAGAGGTATTAGAGTAACAGAGAGGGCCAGGGGCAAGGAGGGGGGATGGAAGCAATGGGCCTACAGACATGAAGAAATTGGGTTTAACGAGGGTAAAAAGGAGAGCAAGAGAGAAGAGAGAATGAGTACTGTGGGTATTAGAGAGGAGGAAAAGAGTGGGCGAGGGAGAGGGAGGGGAGAGGGGGAGGTGAGGCAGGGAAGCAGAGGGGAAGAAGTTTTGGAGGGCAGATGAGATAGGGGAAGCGGTGAAGAGAAAGGGGAGGAATACAGAGAATAATACGGAAGGATGCGACGGGAAGGTAGAGGGAAGGCAAATAGGAATAATATTTAAGGAAGTGAGGGAAGTAAAGAGGCAAGAAGGGGAGAGCAGAGGGGTGTAGAGATCAGTAAGGAGGTAAGCAGAGGGGAAGAAGTACTGGAGGAAAGGAGAGAAGGAGAGAGCGGTAGGGTGAAGAGAGGAGGGTGTTTGGGTGAATGGGGAAGGGGAATACTGTGGAGCCAGAAGGAAGCCTAATTTATATTCGTTCTCGTTAAAGCTACTTTCCGTAAGATCTGATGTCGCGCGCGTGTGCGTGCGTGCGTGCGTGCGTGCGTGCGTGCGTGCGTGCGTGTTTGTGTGTGTGTGTGTGTGTGTGTGTGTGTGTGTGTGTGTGTGTGTGTGTGTGTGTGTGAGGGTTTATAAACGAACTGCAGTCTGCTTTTGTTGCAGAACTTTCCTGCAGTTTTCATTGCATTTGGCTTTGTCATTTTGCTTCATAATTATAACATTAGTTGGGGCTTTCCTGTTACAGATATCTAATCGCTGCAGGAGCAGCAGGAGAATTAGTAGTAGTAGTAATAGTGGTAGCAGTATTGACCGTAGTAGTAGTAGTAGTAGTAGTAGTACTAGTAGTGGTGGTGGTGGTAGTAGTAGCAGTAGTAGTAGTAGTTGTAGTAGTAATGGTGGTTTTGGTGAGGGTAGTAGGCATAGTGGTATGAGGCTGCAAAGTTCATAGGTAAGGAGGTAGGTAGGTAGGTAGGAAGGTACCGTACGTCGGTAGGGAGGTAGGGAGATAAGGCAGCAGGTACACCAAGTGGGTAGGGATGGAGAGTGGAAGGTACACAGACGGAACGAGAAAGACAGGGAAAAAAGGAGATTGTTGGACAGGAAAGTTTTATGGTCAGTCCCATTACCATCTCTCCAGTATTAATTTTACACTTAGATCAGCACTATAATGTTGGACTAGTCACGAAGAAGATTACGGAGAGAATGTAGAGCCGTAATATTATCTTATTCCACCATCGAGCGACGTGAAATAATCAGCAGAATGACGAAAATCTCAGCCAGGTTAATGTGGACGAATTTTTGTGCCGTTATCATCATTTTCATCATTATCATCATCATCATCATCATCGTCGTCGTCATTATCATCTTTATGATCGCCATCACCATCATCATCATATCATCGTCATCATTGTCTTCATCAGCATCATCGTCATGATTACCGTCATAATCGTCATCGTCCACCCGTCATTCATTATTCACCCATCATCGTCATCATCATCATCATCATCAGCAGCAGCAGCAGCAGCAGCAGCAGCAGCTGCAGCTGCATTGTCATGATCGCCATCATCAACATCGTAATCCCTCATTCAGTTTCATCCATCATCATCATCATCATCATTACCATTGACGTCATCATCGTCATCGTCATCCATCATTCAGTATTAATCTGTCATCATCATCATCTTTAGTTTAGTCGTGGTATTACGTACAGTGGAGAGATTTTGGTAAAAGAGTATCAAGGAAGGGAAACGAAAAGAAGCAGAGAGAGAGAGAGAGAGAGAGAGAGCTAGGGCGATAGGAAAACAGATAAGGCAGACTGAAGTCAGACAGGCTAGATAAGAGAGAGCTAGGCAGGCAGGGAGGGCAAGAGAGAGAGGAAGGTAGGCAGAATGAGTGAGGCAGGCAGGCTAGTAGGCAGGGTCAGCAGGAAGGGAGGATATGAGTGAGGTAAGAAGGCAGAACTAGAGGAAAGCAGGCAGAGAGGAGAAGAGGGAGGCAGGCAGAGAGGCAGGCAGGCACTGGGGACAAGAAGAAGGCAGACACCCAGACACAATGAGGAGGGGGCAGACAGAAGTATGGGAAGAGAGAGAGACAGGGAGGCAGAAAGGAAGAATAAGAAGGAAGTAGGCAGAGGTATGGGAATAGAAAACTGGACAAAGAGAAGGAAGGCAGGCAGGAAGAAAGGCAGAATGAGGAACAAATAAGCATAGGTATGGAGAGAGGGAGTAGAATGAGAAAGGGGTAGGCAGAGGTATACGAGAGGCAGAAATGACAAAAAGAAGGCAGGAAGACAGGCAGGCAGGTAGGTGACGGCGGTGGTGGTGATGGACAGGCAGGTAATGATGTAGGCTGGTGAGTGAGGCACAGGGGAGGTAGGGGGTAAGGCGGAGTGGAAACAGTGAAGCAGAGGAGAGGCAGGAGGGAGGCAGAGAGTGTGTCAGAGGGGAGGCAGCGAGAGAGGTGACGGAACCGGGAGATAACGAGAGGGAGAGATATTGAGGCGCTATTTAAAGACGTGACGTGGAGAGAGAGAGAGAGAGAGAGAGAGAGAGAGAGAGAGAGAGAGAGAGAGAGAGAGAGAGAGAGAGAGAGAGAGATCTACCCAAACCACACAAACCATACCCTTCTTTTAAGACTGTCTGATCATTATAGTAAGACAACCAACATGAAGATCAGTATAGTCAAGCAGAAAAATGTCCTTCCTCTGGGCCCTCCTGCAACCAGCCTTACTGGAAAATAGGGAGAAGATGTACCTTACACGAAATAAATGCCCTTACACAAAATAAATGCCCTTACACGAATTAAATGCCCTTACACGAATTAAATGCCCTTACACGACTTAAATGTCCTTTATAATGTTTTAAATGGCAGCTGAAAATGATACTAAGTACAGTGAGGCTAAAAATTATGATACAATTTCCAATGCAGTCATAACACCTTCAGCCCAAGTACCCTTATAGTGGGGGGGATAACAAGGATTCTCATCTATAATTTACTTACTCTAATTCGAAAAGTCTCGTAATTATATGGTGCTAGTAAGTATAAAATGAAAAGTACGTCATCGTGGTGAAGTGACTACCCATCTTTCTCTAACTTAGGCTAAAACTGCCATCTCTCCATACTGATTCCTAATTTGTAACAGTAGATTAACACTTGAATATAGGACTAGTCACGAAAGAGTGCTGTGGAAAAGATGTAGAGCCGTAGCAGTGTCTTTTTCTGCTACTGTCCTATGCGAAATAAGTTGCAAACGGACGAAAATCAGAGCCAAGTTAGAATTAAAGCAACACTATTTTTTTCTAGTATGTCCATAAATGCGGTAAATACATGCACACTCGTACGTTCCTATGCATGTATGTACGCATGTCATGGCTTGATGTCAAGAGAGAGAGAGAGAGAGATGAATTAGTGAAGCGAAATCAAATAGAAAGGAGATGTACAGGGAACGAAAATGTCCAGCTAAGAAATACAAGTAAAAACAAAGAATGTGGAGTGAAAGAGAGGAAGGAAAGAGTGGAGTCAAAAGAAAATACACTGGCAAGAGAACTGATGACAGAAAAAAAAAGAGTATTGGGAAAAGCAATAACGAGAAACTGAGAGAGAGAGAGAGATGAGAGAGAGTGTGTGTGTGTGTGTGTGTGTGTGAGTCGTAGTTCGTAGGGCAAGACCACCTCCTTTCAACGGTAAAAAATGTTTCGACTACCTGTGTCTGTCTGTCTGTCTGTCCCTTGCTCTCTTTCTGTCTGTTTCTCTGTCTGTCTGTCTTTACATATGTATGTTTGTAGGTATGTATGTATGTCTGTCTGTATGTATGTATGTCTAAGTCTGTCTACCTCTATATGTGCTTTTCATTTATCGGTTTTTTCCTTCTCATCTTTCTCTTATGCCAGTTTTCCTTCTTTTCCTTATCATTGTTGTATCTCTTATCTGTATCATCCATTACTCTTATCCTTCCCTTTCTTTCCTGCTCTCCTGTTCCCTCTTGTTCAAACTTTCTTTCCTTTTTTTTTTTCCTTCCTCCTTCCTTTCGTCTGTAATTGTAGCTCTTCTCTCTCTCTCTCTCTCTCTCTCTCTCTCTCTCTCTCTCTCTCTCTCTCTCTCTCTCTCTCTCTCTCTCTCTCTCTCTCTCTCTCTCTCTCTCTTCCAGCATTACTTTTTGTTTTCTTGTTGCCTCTTGTGTGTTCCTATAAATTTTCCCTGGCTCCTCCTCCTCCTATTGCTGTTCCTTCGCAGAATCACTTTTTTTTTTTTAATCGTATTCTCTTACTTTTCTCCACAAGAAGAATGTTCTCTTCTGTATTGCATCCCCTCTCTTCTCATTCTCTCCTCACTGTCTGTTCTCCAAGTTTTCTTCTCTCTCTCTCTCTCTCTCTCTCTCTCTCTCTCTCTCTCTCTCCCTCCCTCCCTCCCTCCCTCCCTCTCCCCCTCTCCTCAGTCCCTCCATCTCCTCTTCTCTCCCGGCTCGGCCCCTCCCCCTCCATTCCACAGTTGTTTGTAGTGGTTTGCAAGCACCCAAACGAAAGAAACTGAACTGTTTAAATGACTTATGACTGAATTATATGATGATTTTGGTGACTAAAGTATGTAGCAGTCTTAATTATCTTACCATTTGACAGGGGTAGTGAAAGTGGATACTGAACTTTTTGGGAAAAAAATTTAGTTATAAGTGTGGTTGGGGAGGAAGCAAACAAACAAAAACTACTGTGGAATCGCCCCTATAATGTTCTGTCCATCAGTGAAGTGTTATTTCAGTGGCTGTCCTCAGAAGCCTAGACGCATCCTTAGCTAATCAGCGTTTAGGAGAAAAGCAGAATCACATTTTTTAATAACGTACCTTCTACGAGAAACAGTAAATCAATATATACATGGAGAGGTGAGCTTATGGAGGAGGTATTGAAGGTGGAGGAACTAGAATTTTAGACACTGAAAAGAAAGAGGAGAAGGAGACAAACACAAACAGCAGACAGACATAACAGAGGAATATGGAGAAGGTCGAATTTTGAAACTAAATTCTCGCGGACAAAGAGGAGGAGGAGGAAAGAGATGCTCGAGGAAAAAAAAAATGTTTATTGGAAGAGGAGAGAAAAGAAGAAGAATAAACTGAGAAACTGGAGAGAGAGAAAGAGAGAGAGAGAGAGAGAGAGAGAGAGAGAGAGAGAGAGTTGTGGACGGGTGGGTGAATAAGTTGACAGAGGAGAAAACTGTTTGGCAAGTTGGATAAATGGGTGTATAGCTGGTTGAATAGGTGGATGGATGGGTGTATGGTTAATGGATAGGTAGATGAGTGGAAAGGTAGGTGGAAGAATGGGTGTATGGTAGGAGACGGTGTCGTTACTGAGTAAGGACATAAATGTTTGAAAGTGAAAGAATATTCGTAGCCATTATGTGAGGAAGGGTGACGTCGTGGGAGGGGAGGTCGTCACTGAGTAGGGACAAATTAATGCAGTATAATAGGAGGTATATGAAGGAGGGATTGCTTGTAGGAATATTTGGTGCTGGAGGCTGCTACCATTTCACATATCATCTTTATTTTCATTTTTTTCAAAAAAATTTTACACTACCACAGTATTTGATACGATGCAGTAATTGGTTTTCATAAAGGGAATATTTTTAGTTATTTTACATCCTGGTCAAGAACGATTGTCTGAATATATTTCTTTCCTCTGTGTGTGTGTGTGTGTGTGTGTGTGTGTGTGTGTATGTGTGTGTGTGTGTGTGTGAACAAAGTAGAATCAACAGTGGGAACCTTGTTAATATTTTTTACTATGACCGTTAATTCAATTTCCATATTTTAATATTGTCCAATATTCTCCTACCCTATCTCTCTCTCCGTCCTCTCCTCCCCTTTCTTCCTCGTCCCTCCCCACTTCCCTGCCTCTCCCCTTCCCTCATCCCCTTCCCTATCTTCCTCTTCGTTTATTTCTTGCCCCCCTCCCCCCCGCCTCTCCTCTCTCTCCCGTCCCTTCCCGTCTCCCCTTCTCTCCTGGCCCTTTCCACCCCCCACACTCCCGTCCATCTCCTCCTTTCTCTCTCTCCGTCACTTCCGTCCCTCTTATCCTCTCATTTCCTCCCTCACGTCCCTCTCCTCCTCCCATTTCTCTCTCCGTCCCTTCCGTCTCTCCTCGTCCCTCCTCTCCTCCCCCTTCTCGACCCGCACGCACGCACCAATACAAAGGTGCTCTTTCCCTTCCCCTTTGGACTGAAACATTCAATTTTGTGATATTCCTTTGTTTTCCTGTGTACGATACCCAAATATTACCTTTCCTCGGGACGCTGCCAACAAATATGCTCCCTTTATTAAATCATGCCACCTCGGACCAACCGGAGTCTCCCATTTCAACAACAAATTCACTTCTGTGTATTTGATTCGGTATCGAAGCATTACATTATGTTTTGTCATTTTTATTGCAATTACCAGAGGACTTTATTTATGGATGTATTATCTATATGGCCTTCAATAGCTCCTTCATTGCTAGGGTGCTCACAGAATCTATAAGGAAATCGTATACGGGATAAGAAGGGGGAAAAAAATGAGACATTACCCTTTTACTCACGTGATAATATTTTCTGTTGATTTTGTTTTATATGCTTGATACAGTTGGGTGATTTTAGTTGCATGCTTCCCACTCAATGGCAGATTCATCGGTTCTTGCAATACTGAATCCATGGTCAAGTATATATTTAATAATTTGATTTTATACCTGCTGCTACCACCAGTCTTTCTTGATCCACTCCCCTCACCAGCAACCGTTTCATGGTCCGGATAACTCTTGTACTCCAGCTAATGCCAGATGATTTAACTCAGGTGAATGAGTTGCAAGAGCGTGAGAGTTATTATTATTGCCATTCATCCTCTCATAGATGGGAAAGTCAGTGCCAGACGATATCATTCATCTGACAGTGAGATAGAGAAGCCTGAGTATTTGTATTGTCACTATTAACCCTCGCATGGTCAGTACAGTTCTTGTCTTCCACTCGGGACGGCACCATATGATTTTACTGAGCTAAAAGTGAGTCCCAAGATCTTGACAATATTAACCTAACACTTTTACTACTAAGGTGTTTTCAAAATGCCATCCCATAACACAGTCAGTGAGTCTTAGTGTGAGCCATAATGAGCCATAGTAGTAGTGTGAGCCATAATGAGCCATAGTCGTAGTGTGAGCCATAATGAGCCATAGTCGTAGTGTGAGCCATAATGAGCCATAGTCGTAGTGTGAGCCATAATGAGCCATAGTCGTAGTGTGAGCCATAAAGAGCCATAGTCGTAGTGTGAGCCATAATGAGCCATAGTCGTAGGTGTTCTCAAAATGCCACCCCCATACCAGAGAGTCTGTGAGTGGTAATGCTTCTTGTGCAGGTAAAGTAAAGGGTACGAAATATATATTAAAAACGTAGTGGTACAGGAGCGATCGTTTCTACACCACCATAAAGCTAGTGAATGTTGTGAAGTTGCCCTCTCTCCAAACTCACAGCCCCGTCTCTCATACTGTATATCTCTTCGCTCTGTCCCGTCATCTCATCCTTGGTCTCCCCCTCATCCTCTCCCCCTCCACCTCACCCACATACACTCATCTAGTCAGTCTCTCATTCTCCATCCTCTCCTCAGTGCCAAACCATCTCAAAGTATTTCTCATAACACACTCAGTCACATCCCCAATAACCCACAGTCCTCCTTTACTTCCTTACTTGTCTGTTTTCTCGTAATCCTGCCCTTGGTATAATCGTCCGCTTGGTCATTCACACGCATTCATAAATAGTTTGCATATTATACATCGCAGTCATTCGTTCGGCCACATACGTATACACAAACATACATGCATAGTACACCCATTCACTCACGTTTTCATAAATACACTTAGAGAAACAGTGGATGTAGCGATGCGATGGCACGTACACATACACGTACACACGCATACTTACATGGTTATATACATGCGAAGTCCACAGTCATTCACACATACAGATGCACACGCTTTCAAAAGTACTCAGTCCATGTGTAGGTATGATTGATTTCCAGATACCACTTTCCTAATTAACCCTCACATGGTCGAGACAACTCTTGTAGTCTGTTACAGCTAAGGCCATACTATTTTATTCAACAGAGAGTGGGTATGTAAGCCTGAGAGTAAAAAATAAAAATAAATAAAAAAATAACGTAAGTCTGGCCTCTCGTCCCAGTTTACATCAGCCCCTCTGCAGCAAATTTACCCAGGCAGTTACTGAAATGGCGCCGAAAATTATACCTCGTGTGTATGAAGGAACCTTGCAGATCCCCCGCAACTTAGATCATCAGAGTAATGGACAGAGACAAGCAAGAAAAGAAAATGAGAGAGAAGGGGAAAAATGATAGTGGCAGACAAGGAAAAGCAAGATGAAGAGAGAGAGAGAGAGAGAGAGAGAGAGAGAGAGAGAGAGAGAGAGAGAGAGAGAGAGAGAGATGGCCAAGGGATGAAATAAAATACTGGAAGAACAAAGGGGAAAGAAAGGAAATGAGGGGAATGGAGGAAGTGCTAGTGAGGGGAAAAAGGGTGTTAAAGGAATTAGGAGACGAAGGGAGCCGTGCGGGGCAATAAGTTAGACAGGCACGGAAGATTGAGGCCAAGACTGAGAGGAAGGGAGCATAGACAGACCAAAGACTATTGTAAGTCATCCTGATATTTCCTTTGGACAGAAATGAATGACTTACAGAGAGATCCACATAGCGAGGGTCTGTGAGGTGGTGCCACTTGTTTAGAGGCTTGAATCTTGAGTGGATGGATGTGTAGCCAGTTTTAACTGAGTATTAATTGATAATTTTGCCTCAATTTACGTTCTCGTTCTGACGGCGGGTATAGGAAGTAATTTTTAATAGCTCTCAGTTTTGACTATCCGTCTATCGTTTTTGCATTTTGATACATACTATGGACCAAAACCATATTCGTTTCTGAAGAGGACTTATATTCATTCAGTACCTTCATGTGCTCTGAAGTACGCGTTCCTAATGCAAGCCTGATGAGTGATAGACGGGAAATATGGACTAATGAAACATCTGACCAATTTCATTAATCCCAGGGAAGGCTGAAGCATTAATATTTGCCAGGCGATTTTTCTGAGTCGGAATTCACGAACGCTGAACCATAGCAATTAATTTTTACCAAGATACATTTTGTTTTCTCGCATTCTTCACATTATTAATCACTGCAGTCTGCTTGGTATCTGGTTGGTAGCTGTACGAGTTAAGATAAAAGGTAAACAAACGGTCCTATGCAGATACGAAGCTGAAGGATTTTTATGAATATGAATCCTTAGCTTCCCTCACCCCTGCCCAGCGATGGCTTTGATATTCCCGAATAATGGTATTTTACTCCATCTTGTATACCCGCCGCTACGACTGAGATGGGGCCAGTCCCGTGAGCTACGGTGGTAATAAAAGCGAAATTGTGACTCCTGAAGCTCACAGTCTGTTGGGCGAGACAAAATGCTGCAGATAAGGCCGAGCTGGGCTGATGAAAGAGCCATTAAATAGAGATAAGAATATGATAGAACGCGGTAACGTGGAAACTGCGAGGAAGGTTGGCTGATGAAGGACAAAGGAGGGAAACATATGCAACTTATGAGCTTTGAGCTCCCCCAATCTGTATTTCCCTCTGTCTGTGACCTCCATTCTTTTAAACGTAGTGTGTTCAGGCATCTCAAAATAAATGGATCTTGAATTCGGCATATTTATTTATTTATTTATTTAAGGAACAACTTTGCGGGCTTCTCATCATTAGTTGTTTCTTTGCATTAAAAAAAAAAAAAAAAAAAAAAGCAGCGCTTCATTTTTGGCCTACTTTTCTAAAGTTGGAAATTGAATGAAAAACTATTGTATTACCGTCATCATCCTTTAAAGAAAATGGTGATCGAGCGAAAAACATAGCTACGTATACCCATCTTTTATTATTTTTTTTATTTGGTCAAACGAGAATCATTCATCCATACTTTCTGGTTCTCGAAAATTGCAGATCGAAGGAAACATGTACGTATATCAAGATTAAGGATTTTTTTTTTTGTGTGTGTGTGTTTTTGAAAATAATAACTCGGAAAAAATGTATGCCTTCGTTGCTGTAGGCCTACCTTTCACACCAGCCTGTCAACAATTGGAAATCAAACAAAAAACTCATACAGTGCCAGCTTGTCAAAAATTGAAGATTGGACTAAAACCTTATATATATTTTTAGTTATGCAAAAATTGGAGGGTGAACGAAACAGCTGTGCATGTTTTCAGCTTTTCGAAATTTGTGTATATTTTTAACTTTCCGAGAACTGAAGCCCGAGGGAAAAACTTATGCTCAATCTGTGTTACATTTCAGACCAGCCTTCGAAACACGAAGCTTGAACGAAAATTTTATGGACGAGTGTAATTAAGCGATGGTACTTTTTTGAGCAGCGTTTTGGACTCTGAAGATTGACGAAAAATGTTCCTTATGTCAAGACCATATATATATATATATATATATGTATATATATAAAACTAAAGGGCCTCGACTGAGAGAGAGAGAGAGAGAGATTAAAACAACTTAAGTACTGTGTTCCAGCTCACGTCAGATGATTTAATTCCAGTGAGTAGAGAAGCCTGAGGGTGTTATCTAATGATCAAATTCAATATTCCCTTCACCTAATCATATCTTATCCTAATTTAGTTTTCTTGTAACATTTTATCATCTCTTCTCTTAACCTGATTTAGTTTCTTGAGCTTATTTGATCTTTTCATCACCTTGTAAAATTTCCTTATCTAATTTAATCTTCTTAAGCTAATTTAATTTCAACCCAATACTCAGCCATTCTGGGCGAATGACAAAAGTTCCCTTCCTCCTTCCCGTCCCACACCAAAACGAAACCAGTATTAAAAACTACTGATACACTCTATTAAAGTCTCCCCTTCCTCAAGCAGCCGCCACGAGGGTAGGGGAGAGGACTTTTGACCGTGACTGTACCGGCGAAACAAAGGCCAATCAGTATTAGACGTAAATATATAGCGTTCGTTCCTCCATATTCCAGTACTGAAGTGCGTTGTTTGTACACAGTTTCATCTGTCTGTCTATCAGTCCGTCTGTATCTGTCTATATCTGTATCTCTCTATCCATCCATCCATCCATCTATCTATCTATCTATCTATCTATCTGTCTATATATCTGGGTGTATGTCTTTCTGTCTATCTATCTATCTATCTGTATCTGTCTGTCAGTTTCTCTCTTATCTGTCTATCTACCTATCTATCTGTCCATCCATTCATCCATCCATCCCTCCATCCATCCATCCATCCATCCATCCATCCGTCCATCACTGATTCTACGAGTATTTATCTATTTATCTATCTAGGCTTTCTATCTATTTCTCTATCTGTCTATCCATCCATCCATCCATCCATCCATCCATCCATCAATCCATCCTTCTCCATCTGCGAGTATCTATATCTATCTATCTGTCTATATCCATCCATCCATCCATCTAGCCATCCATCCAACCATCCATCCATCTCAACGAGTATCAATCTATCTATCTATCTGTCTCTGTCTATCTATCTGTCCATCGATCGATCCATCCATCCATCCACGAGTATCTATCTTTTTATCTATTTATTTACTTGTCTGTCTATCCATCCATCCATCCTTCCATCCTTCTATCAGTTCATCCATCCATCCATCAATCCATTCATCCATCCATCCATCCATCCATCCATCCATTCATCCATCCATCCATCCATCCATCCATCCATCTCTGTCTATGAGTATTTATCTATCTTTCTACCTATCTATATCTGTCTATCTATTTATTTATCTATCTGTCTGTAGATGGTAGGGGGATGAATATAGTTTTGAATGGCGAGTTGCTTGAGGAGGTGGAGTGTTTTAAATATCTAGGGTCACATGTTGCTGTGGATGGAAGAATAGATGCAGAAGTGAAGTTTAGAATAAATGAAGTAGGAAAGGTGCTGGGAGGAATGAAAAAAGTGTTTAGATGTCGTTCGCTTAGAATGGATGTAAAGAGAAGGTTGTATGAGGGTGTTGTGGTACCGACTGCGTTATATGGGGCTGAAACATGGAATATGGGTGTAGCAGAGAGGAAAAGTTTGAATGTAATGGAGATGAGGTGTCTGAGGAGTATGTGTGGAGTGACGCGTATGGATCGAGTGCGAAATGATGAAGTGCGAAGGAGAACTGGAGTTGTTCGGGAGATGATTGGTAGAGTTGAGCAGAGGGTGTTGCGATGGTTTGGGCATATGGAGAGAATGGATAATGAGCGATTGGTGAAAAAGATAACTAGATCTGATGTGAGAGGTGTCAGGCTGAGAGGAAGACCACGAATAGGATGGATGGACAGTGTGAAGAGAGCACTGGATGCGAGAGGGATGTCTGTTGAGCAAGGAAGAGTGGCTGTGCGTGACAGAAATAAATGGAGAGAAATTGTGAATGAATAAGTGATGACGCAGCCATGAGGGGATATTCTCCCGTATTTGGTCTGATCAGCTAGTCAGGTCAGGTGCGGGTAAGGGGATGGGTCTGTTATGATGTGGCAGGGGTAAACCAGCTCTGCTGTCGGGCTCTGCTGCGGATGTCACTGATTGCATTGCGCAGTTGACCCTTGTGCGGTGTGGTGCGGTGAGGATCTGTCCGTTCTCCCCTTGGGGCTAAGATGCGAATGAATGTGTTTGAATGGATGAATAAATGGGGAGTGTGTCGTCCTGTCTCGGCTACCTCCCTTTCCTTGGGGGAAGCAGCCTAGGTATATAGATAGATAGATAGATCTATCTGTCTATCCATCCATCCATCCACCCGTCCGTCCATCCATCTTTGTCTAAGGGTATTTATCTATCTTTCTACTAATCTACTTTCTTTTCAGGAAAGAGTCTTTGAGCTGGCGGGGTAGGATATTGCCTTCTTTAACGTCTTCCCTACAAGGACGAAATATGCTGGTTGTTATTCAGACATTATTTTATTCTTTCTCCCAACAGGCAATTTCTTTTCGCTTGGAATTTTCACCTATAGTCCTTTTACATAAACTTGGCCCAGATTTTCGTCCTGTTGCAGCTGATATTACAAACCTCAGTGGCAGAATGAGAATGATCTGGCTCTACGTTCTTTATTGCATAGCATCTCTTCATTACTAGCATCATATTTTAATGTTATTCTCTTGCTGCAGCTCAGTACTAAAGGTGGAGAGATAATTTTAGGCCAGGTTAAAGTGAAAATGATCTAGTAGAAAAGATGATAGACTGTATGTTCAGCGTCTTCAAGTCTCCTAAGATGAATGAAGATGTTTGGAGATGGCAGCAGTGAAACCCAGGAGACGTCATGAGTGCAAGAATTAGTGAAGATTATTTGCATCTCCTCCAGGTCAAACAAAGCCACCTAAGTTGATAAAATTCGCTTGAAGATAGCACAAGAGAAAAATGATATGAAGAGAGAGAGAGAGAGAGAGAGAGAGAGAGAGAGAGAGAGAGCGTAGGCTGTTTTGACGCTGCTGAAAAAAAAAAAAAGCAAGGCACTGAAAATGACGCTGTTTTAAAGAGAGGGTCTTATGCCAAACAGCGTTGTTGATTCGTAATGCCTTTCCTTTATGGATTTATTCTTCATAGTGATTTTTTTAGTTGTTTATTTAGTGATTTATTCTGCATAGTCCACATCATCATCATCATCTGTTTCATTGAAGCAAAGTACGTCAACATCAATACGATATAAAGAACATACAAAGAAAATGGTAAGATGAAATATGCAAAATGGTAAGGTGTACATGGTAAGGTGTAATGGTAAGGTGTAAATGGTTAGGTGTAATGGTAAGGTGTACATGGTAAGGTGTAATGGTAAGGTGTAAATGGTTAGGTGTAATGGTAAGGTGTACATGGTAAGGTGTAATGGTAAGGTGTAATGGTAAGGTGTAAATGGTTAGGTGTAATGGTAAGGTGTAATGGTAAGGTGTAATGGTAAGGTGTAATGGTTAGGTGTAATGGTCAGGTGTAATATGCCAAATGAGTCGGGCAGGAAGCGGTGTTACAAAGTCTCCTGAGTCACCTGAACGGCCCAGACTTTTGTATTTCGAGATTCTGTAGCCAAGGAACAGGACGGAAGGCTGATGAAAGTGACACACACACACACACACACACACACACACACACACACACACACACACTCTCTCTCTCTCTCTGACGACGACGACGACGATTGATAATTGGTTGATTGTTGCTGTTGATGATGATGATGATGATGATGATGATGGAGGAAGACGAGGAGGAGGAAACACCCTCTGCCTCCCCTTCTCTCCCCAAAGTGGCAGGTTATGTGTACCTTGAAATATTCCCTCCAAAGAAACCCCGGAGACACAGTGGCTGGAGGTAGGGAGTGAAGAGAGGAGGTAGGGAGAGGGGGAGAACGAAGATGGAAGGGAGAAGTGGGGATGTAGGGAGCGAGAAGGAGAAAAGGGAGAGAGATGGGAAATTGGGATGGAGAGGGGAAGAAAGAAGATGGTAAAAGCGATATAAGGAGGGAGATAGGGAGGTGGGGTGGAGTGGGGAGGAGGATGAGGAAATGAGAAGAGGGAGTGTAGGGAGAGAGATGGAGACAGGGCACAAAGGGGAAGAGAAAAGATGGGAACGAATAGAGGAGAGGTAGGGAGAGAGATTGGGAGAGAATAGAGAGGGTGATGTAGATGGATGTAGAAGAAGGGAAAGAAGGAAAGGGTGAGGCAAAAGGAGAGAAAAAGGGAAAGGGAGATAAGAGTGGAGGTAAGAGTGGGATGGAAAAATGGAGGAAGGAGTAAGAGAGGGTGTAAGGAAAGGCGAGGGTGGGGGGGAGGATGGGAATTAGACTGAGTGTGGGACAAGGGGAAGAGGAGAGGTAAGAGAGGGAAGGATGGGAAAGAGAAGAGGTGAGTGGAGAGAGGGGACGGATGAAGGAAAGGGTAAAGGAGGAAGTAGGAAGAGACATTGGAAAGAGGAGGTGAGGGGCGAGAGACAAAGGTGGAAAGGGAAAGAAGGACAGAAGAGGTTAAGAGGGAGGAGGGAGAGAAAGAAAAAGGGTGAGAGGTGGAACATGGGAGAGGAAGAGAGAGGGGGAGGTGGGATGGCAAGGGTGGGATAGAAGGGAGCAGAAGCAACAGGAGAGTAAAAAGAGCGAGGAAGAGGGGACGGAGGGAGGCGAAAGCAGAGAAAGAGGAGTGGGGGGAAAAGAATGATGGTAAGAATGGGAGCAGGGAAAGAGGGAAACAGTAATGGAGGGGGAGGGGAGAAAAAGGAGAAGAGGAGGAGAGGAGATGGAAGAGAGGAGTGAGGGAGAGAACGGAGGAGGCCGAAGACGAAGAAGGAGTGGGGGAAGAAAGTATGTGATGATGGAGGGGGTGGAAGAGAAGGAAGGGTGGGAACCCTGGGGGATAGGGGGAGAGAAGAGGGAAGAGTTGGAGGGGAGAGGACGTAAAGTGGGGGGAGGATATGCAGGAGGGGAAGGGTAGAAAGAGAAGAAGAGGGGGGGTAGCATGCAAGAAACCCTGAACGCAATGACCGAGGGGAGGTGAGGGGAGAGACGGAGGGAGAAAGAGGGGAGGAGAGGGAGGGAAGAGGAGATTTGTGAATGGGTGAGAGGGAGATGGTAGGGAGGAGAAGAAGGGATTGGGGCATCAGCAAGAACCCTGAATACACAATACCAAGAGGATTGGGAGGGGGGACTGGGGGAAGAGGGAAGAAAGATGGAGAGAGGGGGAAGAGGGGAGCGAGGAGAAAGGGGAAGAGGAAGGAATGAGTGAGGAACCTGGAAACACAGTAGTCATGAGGAGAAGGATGTGGTAAAAGGGAGGAGAGGAGGGGGAAACGAGAGAATGGGGGAGAGGGGAGTTGGTGGGAGGATGGGGAGACTTGAAGAAAGCAGGGGCGAAGGAAATGGGGAGAAAGGAGAGGGAAAAGAAAAGAATCTGAGAGAGGAAAAGAAACTAGAAACACACAGCTGAGAAAGTGAAGGAAGAGGATGGGAGAGGGTGAGAGGGGGAAGCTTGGGATGAGGGGAAGAGATGTATGTAGGGGGAAAGAGAGGAGGTAGAGAGGGGGAAAGAGAGGAGGTAGGGAGGTGTAAGGAGAGTAGGTAGGGAGGTGGAAAGAGAGGAGGTAGAGAGGAGGAAAGAGAGGAGGTAGGGAGGTGGAAAGAAAGGAGGTAGAGAGGGGGAAAGAGAGGAGGTAGAGAGGGGGAAAGAGAGGAGGTAGGGAGGTGGAAAGAGAGGAGGTAGGGAGGTGTAAGGAGAGTGGGTAGGGAGGTGGAAAGAGATGAGGTAGGGAGGTGAAAAGAGAGGAGGTAGGGAGGTGAAAAGAGAGGAGGTAGGGAGGTGAAAAGAGAGAAGGTAGGAAGGGGTTAAGAGTGAAGGTAGGGAGATGGAAAGAAAGAAGGTAGGGAGGGGGAAAGAGAGGAGGTAGGGAGGGGGAAAGAGAGGAGGTAGGGAAGTGTAAAGAGAGGAGGTAGGGAAGTGTAAAGAGAGTAGGTTGGGAGGTAGAAACAGAGGAGGTAGGGAGGGGGAAAGAGAGGAGGTAGGGAGGTGGAAAGAGAGGAAGTAGGGAGGGGGAAAGAGAGGAGGTAGAGAGGTGGAAAGAGAGGAGGTAGGGAGGTGGAAAGGAAGGAGGTAGGGAGGTGGGAAGAGAGGAGGTAAGGAGGGGGAAAAGAGGAGGTAGGGAGGGGGAAGAGAGGAGGTAGGGTAAGGGAATAGAGGAGGTAGGGAGATGGGAAGAGAGGAAGTAGAGGAGGGGGAAGAGAGGAGGTAGGGAAGAGGGTAGAGAGGAGGCAGGGAAGGGGAGAAGGAGGAGGCATGGGTTAGAAGTCCAGAATATAATGGCCGAAGGGTGGAGACGAGGAGAAGGAAGGGGGGAGAGAGGATGAAGAGGATGGAAGAACAGAAAGGAAGAGGGAAGAGGGGGAAAAAGAGAGGAAAGAGATTGGGAAGAAGCAAGAACTCATAATCAAGGAGAAAGGAAGGGGATGAAAGGGAAAGATGGGGAGAATGAAAGGGAGGAAGGGAGGATTGGACGGGAGAGGGGTGAAGGAGAGGAGAAAGGGGGGAAAGGGAGGGAAGGGGCAGATGGAGGGAGAGACACATCAAAGAAATATGTAAATTGAAAGACAAGGGCCCTTCTTCCACGGAACCGCCATCACCACAAGATCCACAAAATCTTGAAGATCCCAAGTTGATGGAGTCTGGCAGGGAGGGGAGAGTCGGGGGAGGGGAAAGTGAGGAAGGGAAGAAGTAGACGAAGAGGGCAGCAGAGGGGGAAGGGGCAGGGGCAGGAGAGGAGTTGGTCTGGAGGGGGGGGGGGACAGAGGGGGTCGAGGACAAGGTGGGAACATGGTGATAAACGAAGCTGTGATTTTGTTGTATGCATATTTTCCTTTGCAGAATTTATTATTTACAGACTTCTTTCTTTTTCGTGCATATGCGCTCGTACTCACGCGGGTACTCACATAAAAAACAACATAAAACGGAAAGACACACACACACACACACACACACACACACACACACACACACACACACACACACACACACACACACACACACACACACACACACACACACACACACACACACACATGAATACAGAAGTAGACAGCAAACCAGAGAAACAATACGTAATATTAAGTGACATGCCGTCTGAAAGCACTAGTAATCTATGATATTGGCAGTACCTTGTTTTATATGCACAGAAGCGAAATGTAGACGTCAGTTTAGTATTTGAGGGAGGGGGTTGCTTATTAGTATAAAATAAGATAAAGCTGATTTATTTTTTAACTCGAAGTGAAAGCTATCATGACCTAGATGATACGTGAGTGGCTGTGTGTCACTGCTTCGAATTAGTCTTACATCTGTGCTCTCGTTTTCTTTGTTTCTAGATCCTACCTAACTTCATCTCTTCGGTAAAAGTTAGAGTTGGAATGATGATGACTGATTGATTGACTGACCATCTGAAAACTGGCGGCACAACTGCTAGGGTGTGATGATGATGATGATGATGATGATACAGTACAGAGTGCAGAACAACACTGGCTACGCAAAAAGGAAAGCGATGCCTCATATCGTGCGAGGTGCCGTAAATATGTATGGTGGTATGGATGTATGTATGTATGTCCAGTAAGTCTGGCCATAGCGACTCGTTACTACTGCACTTCTCTTTAATAGGTTTCCAGCGTTATAGGAAACGCGTGGGTTGATATTCATTGTAGTCACCAGAAGACCTCGCTACATTGAGTGAATGGATGGATGGCGCGTCACCTGTATGACGAAACAAGGTCAGTCAACTTCAGTACCAAATTGTGATACTTTATAATTCAACGACGCTGTTTTGAAATCTCCTTGGGTACTAGTCAAATCAACCCTTCAGTCTGACTATACATGGCTGTCAGCAAACTCACTTAAACTCTCTTCTTCCACTCTTCAAGTGCGAGGGTGACGAGGCTTTATTAGTTAGAGAGAGAGAGAGAGAGAGAGAGAGAGAGAGCACTAAATTTTCCCAGCTAGCTGTCATAGCAAATTCTCGTCTTTCACTCTATAGATTCCATTAGACAAAGAAAACACCTTATAATTCCCCAGGTAAACTTTTCTAACAACCCTCTTCGTCCTCTCTACAGGTGCCATCTTTGACCGTGACTCAAGGGACATACAGGGCGCCTTCCTCCACGCCATCAAGCAGTACAACCAAAACTCCACCAGCCGCGGACTCGAGCTACACGCCTTCGTCGATATTATCAGCACTGCCGATGCCTTCAAGATCTCCAGACTGAGTGAGTGTTCGGCTTTGTATCCTCTTGAGTTTGTTCGTATATATTCTCTGAGTTTGAGGTGAATTTTGGTTCTGCTCATGATCTGAAAGTGTGAATCTTTGTTGAGATGTTTTAGTTTTTAGACTAATTGAGTGATCAGGTGTTTTTCTATGAGTCTTGAACGATTACAACTCCATCTTTGAAAATAACTCCATCTTGTGCAGTGTTTATGATTTGGGTGCCAATGACATGTAGTGGTATTATAGGTACGCTGCGAAATAATGCCGATTTCTTGTGTGTCGGGGAGAGCGTGTAGAGGTTAGCATACGTGAAAGGATTGGCCATGCTGGAGAGTCACTTGAGTGTGTGAAAGAGTTTTGCTATTTGGGGGACATGTTATATGCTGGAGATGGGGCTGGAACTAGTTCAATGGGTAGGGTAAAGAGTGCTTGGAGAAAATTCAGGGAGCTGTTGCCTCTCCTGACACTGAATGTGCTGTCCTTCCGTGCTAAGGGATCCTTGTATGCGGCATGTGTTAGGAGTGTAATTCTGTTAGGAAGAGGCAGTAAAGGAAGAGGATATTTGTAGACTCAGACGTACAGAAACGACATTGATTAGATGAATGTGTTGTGTGTCCTTGAATGAGAGGCTAGAGTTGGGGACGGGGGGTTAGGATTTGTGACTTCTCGAGTTCCAGATTAAGGGTCCTTGTTTAAGTGGCTTTGGGAATTTCCTAACACCACTTCCATAGCTGTTTATTCTGTCTCTTACACCTCCGTACCCTCTGCCATGTTATGGATGCAAACTACGTCGATATTTAAACGATACAGGTAACATGCAGCAGAATACACAGGTATAATATGCTCAGTAAATTGCTATGGATAAGGCCGTAACACCTCATCCTTAGCAATTTATTATTGGATACGCTGTGGAAAGGGCCTCAACACATCCTCTTTAGCAATTTATTATTGGATACGTCTAGTTATGCAGAGTATGGCGATATTTGAAGGATTTATGTTACACAAAAGAGGACAGTAAGGTGTAAACAACTTAAATAGGTTAGGAAACGGTGTTAGGGAGCTTCCTAAACAGACGAGAATACCGGCCGTAGTGTCAGATAATGTTATAACCTATTTTTAGATAGAAACTATAATTGCTCGCTATCCTTGTGTGCGTTTCACATGACTCTGACCTGTTTGTTCTGATGATGTAATCTCTCTCTCTCTCTCTCTCTCTCTCTCTCTCTCTCTCTCTCTCTCTCTCTCTCTCTCAGCATAATTTAGAACACAATACTTCTTTTACTCTACCTTGGCGTATAATCGCCCTCTCTCCTTCTTGAATCCTGAGTTGTAACAAGTCATAAACTCTAAAATATCATGCTACCCACGAAGAAGCGCTATGAAAATGATATAGAGCGGGTAGTATTGTGTTTCTGTGCCCCTGAGCTACGTGGAATAAGCTGCAAAACGACGAAAATCTGGCCAGGTTAAGGTGAAAGGATTATAGAAGGTAATCATAAACTGAGTAAAAAAGAAAATAGCGGAAACAAAGGTGTACAAACAAGTCATTTTTTATCAGTCCCTGTAAGATCCATTGCAGGGTTGAATCTTCTTCACAGAGGAAGAGAAGAGCTGCCTGAATACACTCTTCTCATTGCTGGCCTTGTCTGGTGGGCTAAGGGGTTGTCTGTAGTGAGAGTAGTATTAGTGAAAGGTTGAGCTTTGTAATGGCAAGACAGACAGACAGACAGAAGCGGTGTGTGTGTGTGTGTGTGTGTGTGTGAGAGAGAGAGAGAGAGAGAGAGAGAGAGAGAGAGAGAGAGAGAGAGAGAGAGAAAGGAAAAAAATCATTCTTATGTGACAACATCATAAAGGCAAAAGCATCCGAGGGGTATTGGTGATGAAAAATCTTAAATTCGGCTCAGTTTCAGTGGGATTTCAGGTAATGTGGGAGATAAGGGTTTTAAGAGCGTCTGTGATGAAGGAGGGTTTGGAAGCTGTTAGTTCGTTCGTCTGTTTTCTTCCACCTGACCGCAGTGAAGAGGTGGAGAGTACATCATTCCATCATTAAATTTTCCAAGACACTGTTTCTCCTATTATGTACGTTTGGTTCCATGGATGAAGTATTAACATTGATTTCGTGAAGCTTTTTATTTCGTTGTCTATTTCCTTCCCTCTGATGTCACTGGATAGATAGAGGACGTCATTGCGTAATTTTCAAGTCATTTTTTTCTTCTATGTTTTTTAATCTTACTGCTTAGCATTACATTTTTCCCCGATTTTTTGCATTACAAATTAGGGCAAATTTTTGAAAGCTGTTAGTTACATCGGGTGTCTGTTTCCTCCCATCCTACGTCACTGAATAGGGAAAGAATATTTTTGTCGTTTGAAAGAGAGTTTTGCTTTTTATATTTCCCCATCTCGCTTCTTTGCATCACGTCGCGGGAAAGATGTTCATTTGTTGGTTATCTTCATTTGTCGTTATTGAGTAGGGACAGTACATAATTCCTTCAAGATTCTCTCTCTCTCTCTCTCTCTCTCTCATTAAGAAAGAAAATAAACTTCGTAATCTCACTCTTAAACGTGCTTCTAGTACCCTTGTCAGTTCCTCTCAGTGGGTTAATAAAGTCCCCCAAGTTCGCACCACAAGTAACCTAACATTATTACACTTTACTCCTGCTTCCACTACACGGCTTTATCTGGCTCTACCATTTGATCCACATGATTATCTTTTCTGTTAGACTCTTGCTGCTTAGAGAAAATTGGACCCAACCTAGGAAAGGCCCAGCTCGGAGGAAGTACTAAAGGGTTTGCCTATTTTCTCTAGTTCGAAAGTCCCTTCTAAACTTCTGTCTGCCTGTCTGTCTGTCTGTCTATCTGTCTGTCTGTCTATCTGTCTCTATCTATCTATCTATCTGTTACCAGATGCTGTAATTCCGTAAAGGGTGGGCACAAGGGAATCGCCTCCACCTCTCTCTCCCTCCATTTCATACCCCCCCCTCCTCTCATAGATCTCTCCATTCCATCCCTCCATCTCATCCTCGGCCTTCCCCTCCTCGTCACCCACATACACTCATCTAGTCAGTCTCTCATTCATTCCACATAAAGCATTTCCGAGTATTTCTCTTGACACTTTGAATCGCACCCACATCAACACCACAACGTTCCTTTACTTCCTTCAGACTTCTTTCTAAAGTTAATGTTTTTTCTACTGTAGATATAGCTAAAATAAAACATGTCATCGTAGTGATGGGATGAGAGTTTTTATATGAAATACATTGAAAGACTAAGTCACAGATATGTGTGAAATTACCCAGATGTCTTGAAACAGTAGACGAAAGCTTGATATTCCACTGTACTTTTTTTCCAGCGAGTTGTACTTCATATATATGTGGCGGTGGTGTACTCGGTAGCATACTCGTCTCGTAAGCAAGAAGTCCCAGGTTCGATTCCTGGACGGACCATGAGAGCTTTAGACAGGTCTCCTTTGCACTACAGTTTGTTCATACCTAGAACTTAATCAGGGACCTTGATGTAAAAAGACACGTCATTATTCTAGGTGAAGAAACCACAAACTCTTAATGCACAGACATCCAACACCATCTGTGTCACATGCACCTCACGTTGTCCCTACACACCCCTTCCCTGCTCGATCTAAGCGATCGGGAGAAGGCTTCATGGCTGCAGCATCTAGTAATAGAGAGGTTCAGTCCTGTAGTGGACTATAAAGGATGCCGTATCATCTTTTGTGTATGTATTTATTTATATGCTCGCGCGCGCGCGTGCGTGCGTGCGTGCGTGCGTGTGTGTGTGTGTGTGTGTGTGTGTGTGTGTGTGTGTGTGTGTGTGTGTGTGTGTGTGTGTTATTGAATGAACTAAATTCTCTGAGATGGCTTGGCAATGTGGAGGCGATGGAAAATGTGAGACTGACTAGAAGAGTGTGTGTGAGTAAAGTGGAGGGAGAGAGGGGGAGGGGGAGACGGAGGATGAGGTGGAAGATGGAGTGGAGAGATATGTGAGAGGTGTGTGTGAGCCCTTCACCAAATGGGGAAGGGCAAGGTGGTACCATATGGAGGCGATTTGTTTGAGGCCACCCCATATGAGATTAAGGCCTCTGGCTTTATACGTATGTATGTTTGTATGTATGTTTATGTATTTATGTACTGTATGTATCGGATTATACCTCTCTAACATGGACGACCAGTTCTGCCATCCGTAGAACCCAGGAACACTTTTTTATCGGTAGAGAAATGTTCCTCCCCCACCCAGTGCTTCACCCACAGGTATACGCCAGTTGTATAAGACTTAAGGAGTGCAGGTGGGACGTGCATGTGGGAAATCGGTGTTGGAATGTTTGTGAGTTATGGAGACCTTGTGTCATCGATAGAACCTAGAAAATGTGGAAACATGTGATAACACATGAACAGCATACTACCATACCTTCTCTTTTTTACCCCGATGCAGGGCCTAGTTGTTAGCAGCATTACTGACTACGAAGCTGCCAGCCCGATAGCGCCGGGTTTGAATCCTGGTGTTGGCAGCTGACACCGCCGGATTCAGGTGTCGTTCACCCTTTGTGAGTTAATAGGTTATATGAGTATTTTGTGTAACATGCAGGGAAGGCAACTTTGGTGACCTGGGTGAGACGCTGGCTTTGTATTCCAAGATAGTAGGTGAACAACCCGCCACAGGCTCACAGACAGAAACTGAGCACTGTGACTAAGCGCTTCTCGGCGTTTGGCCCCACCTGTAAATTTTTTCCGGGTGTGATCAGTCCCAGGTCAGGACTTTTAGAAGTCCACACTACCAACCAGCCCGCCGGAGGCTATAGATTTAGGTGAAGGTTTCTATTAGCAAATCCCTCCAAATTCATTGATGCTTAAAAACAAGTTTGAAAATTGCAGAAAGCGAAATGAGACTAAAGCAGGTCACAAGTTATTGAGCCTCACAACTCGGCATGTTACAAAGGTCACTGTGGGACATCTGAAGCCTTTGTCCCTCTTAAACACGGCTGATCTCATTTCATTATGCATGTGAACATCTGAGACATATGCAAGAAGGGGAAACAACGACATTTGTTCATGAAACTTTCAGCGTCTGTAATAGAGCTGGAACAGGGAGGCGCATACACTGCATTAAGACCGAACTAGAAAGGAATGAACTCAGTTTTAGAGGGGAAGGAGGACTGAGGGAAATTTGAGGAGGAGGGAAGGACGGACGAGGGAGAAGTGAAGGAGAATTCAGGGAAAGAGGGAGAGTTGAGGGAAGGAGGAAGGGATAAAGGAAAGAGGGAGGCTTGAGGGAGGAGTAGAGAGGTATAGGGAAGAGAGGAAGGGAGGGGAGAGGGGGGGAACGGGTGAGGAAAAATTTGGGAAGAAGTGAGGGAGATGATGATGATGGAAGCGTGAGGTGGAGTGAGAGAGCAGTGATTAGAGGTGAAATGGGGTGAGAGAGGAGTGAGGCAGAGATGAGGTAGGGGAGAAGTGAGGCAGCGTATGAGGGGGAGAGAGAGGTGACAGAGGGAGAGGAGGGAAGGAATAGCATGGGAGATGTGGGGTAGGGATTAGGAAAAAGAGAGGAGCACAGAGGGGGTGCAAATGAAGACACAAGTACAGCATTATACCCGTTGCATTGCACATTTAATAGTCGTAACACCTTCAGCGCACTCCCAGCATCAACTTGTGCCCAAATCCCCATCTTCCGTAAATCCCTAACGCCACCTACTATATCGCTCAGAGGTTGTGTGACCTTTTTAGGAATCTGGTTACTGCCGCCATAAGCCTATAGAGGTGCCCATAAACTCGCATCAGCGCACATGTTAGTGTATCGAGACTTTGTAAGTGCATTTAAAAACTCTCATAACACCTTCTTGTATATTTACTTCGACGCAGACGCATAGCAAAAATGAAAGTCGAAGGAAGTAGTCAAACACTTTTCTGCCAACTCGCGTCCAGTTAAGATGAAGTGTGACGAAGAACAAGATGAAAAGGACGTTGAGGAGGAAGAAGAAAAAAAAGAAGGCTTATATTTATGCCTATCAGCTGTGCGAGTCATTAACTCTTTCAGGTCAAGGACGTAGGATGAGGGGTGAAGCAAAACTTTTCCCTGATATGCAGATTCCTTGTGTTCTTTATACCGTAAACTTAGCGAAGGTTATGGCCTCCTGAGAAATTTCATCTCGACTCCGATGCTCCTGACAAAACCTAACCTTCATCTTGCCAGAAACATTCCCACATTAAAGCTGACTTACAGAAATAAAAGGTAAAGTGATGCTGACGCTGCCGATGACGTGGAGAGAGAGAGAGAGAGAGAGAGAGAGAGAGAGAGAGAGAGTGAGTCTGTGTTTGCGTGTGTGAGTCTGTGCCTACCACGACCCTCACCTGGCAGGATCCTTTACCTACAACAGAATATCGCTTACATACACAGCTATATTAAGTTACACACACATGTAAGCGACGATACTAACTTTGGTACATACACGGCGATACTCTGCACCCATTGTATATATAAATTCCAGAAGAGTCACGCTTGTACACTTAGGGATACGCACACATGCACTTACACATGCACACTGTTGCTCTTTTTCACCACACAGTCTCTCACACACGTACATGGACGTAAATACACACATAAATGCACACATGTACAACTTTTGCATAGTCTAATAAAATCCCGAAATTTTACATCTACCTGCGCACACACACACACACACACACACACACACACACACACACACACACACACACACACACACTTAAGCTACCTGTAATTCTGTATTTGTCAATCTTTGTGTGTGTGTGTGTGTGTGTGTGTGTGTGTGTGTGTGTGTGTATGTATGTGTGTGTATTTAGTGGGATCGCTGCTGCATTGTGTTGTTGGTGTGGCTGTATAAGTGGGCTTTACTTTTTTCATTTCAACTTGGCCTAAATTTGTCATGTTGTCATCCTGAATGCTGATGTGTAACAAGAGCTTAACTACAAAATATGATGTTAGTCACGAAGAAGTGCTGTGGAAAGGATGTCAAGCCGTAGAACTGTCTTTTTATGTCACTGAGCTACGTGACACATACAAAAACGCCAAAAATCTGGGCAAATTTAAGGAAAATAGAGTATTGTCAGATATAAAATCGCAGAGATAGTATGTAATAATATTCAGGAAGGATAATATGTGATGGAGTGGTTGCTGTATTGTATGTGTGGGGGGGGGAGGGGGACAGCTTGCGTGAGAGTGAGTTCTCTTGGGAGCATTATGTACCACGATTATTCATTGCGTCTTGGACAGAACAGAGTGGATTGGGGAAAGGGGAAGATTGAAGGAATTCAGGGATGGACAGAGATGAGCAAATTAGAAATGGAGAGAGGGGTTGTGACAACAGAAATACAGAGAAATATAGAGACAGTAACAGAGGAGAGATGAAGAAGGAGAGGAGCGAGAGAGAGAGAGTGGGGAAAGATGAGAAGGAGAGGACAGAGCGATAGGAAGGAGAACTGTGTGGAGAGAGAGAGAGAGAGAGAGAGAGAGAGAGAGAGAGAGAGAGAGAGAGAGAGAGAGAAAGTGGCTGCTATGTTCATATTCTAGGTCACATATGAGGCATCGTACCACATCTTCTTGAGCATATTTAGCATATTGCACCTACTCTTCTGTTCATTGATGATCTGAGCTGCTGGTCGTATCCAGTCATACACGAGGATTTCACCCTTCACATTGGCTTACCTACCCGCTATCCACAACGTCCTTGTTAATTAACTAGTCATGAGACATGACTGTGGCACACCTAGTTTCATCAGTTATTATTCTCAACTGAGGTGAAAGAGTTCTTGGTTGTTGACGCAACAGACTCTTAATTCCCACATCTTTCACACGCCAATATCTTTCACAGGGAAATATCCTCGAATGTATGGAATAAATTCATATGGCATCGTTCGAAACAAAAATGAACAGATCTTACATATAAAAAAAAAAAAAAATGTTATCCAAGCCTTCATGTCCTGTAACGTGTGTGTGTGTGTGTGTGTGTGTGTGTGTGTGTGTGAATATGGTAGGGTGGCTGTGTGGTAATGTATTTGTGTTACTGCCGGTCAAGGCCAAAGGTTTTTATGGATGCACTGGGTTGGTCGGGGCGTCAAGAGATGGCATTTCCGGGATGCGGCACGTCAAAGGTTGCTGCCAGCAAGATCTCTTGCATCTTTTCATGGCAGGAGGGCATTTTTAGTATAATACGATGATGCTACACAATATGCCAAACATTACATATGAATACTTATGCACGTTGCACATAACTACAACATACAAGTATGTCTGTGCCACAACTTCTGTCTTGTCTGTCACGACACAAAACTGATGAGATGGTTACGCATCAAAACACTTTCTATCACAGCAGTTTTCTTATTTAATAATACACTATGAACAATTCGTTGCACTTAGTGGTCTCAAATCACTACTTCCAAGAAAATAATTCGACGACTTAGAGAGTGTAGTGGCTTATGGTGCATCATTTAAATGTCTAGGGCAGCTCACATCTGACCAACATGTTTGTGGATCTGTTGTACCTGGAGTAGAGTCTGAAATAACCCAATATTTGTGTTTTGCTCTATAACCCGACCACATGGAAAGGTTGGAATGAGGGAGGTATAAGGAGGGGAGAAGGATGTAAGAGGGGGTCAAGGGATGTAAGGAGAGGAGGGGGTGTACAGTAAGGGAGTGTAGGAGGGTATAATGGAAATAGGAGAGTATGAGGGAAGGCAGGGGGTGTAAGGAGAGGGACCAGGTAATATATGGGAGAAGAGGGACGGTGTAAGTGGAGACAGAGATGATGTCAGGGGGCAGGAGGATGCAAGGAAGAGGGGAATGAGATGTAAGGAGGTCAGGAAGGTGGAAGACAGGGGCAGTGTAAGGGAGGCCGGGGGGGGAGTTTGGTGGGGCATGGGGTGTAAGGGAGGCTTAGAGGGTGTAAGGAAATAGAAGGATATAAGTTTGGGTGGAAGGATGTAAGGACAAGAGGGTGTAAAGGGACAGGAGGGTGCAAGGGTGGGAGGGGGGGCAGGGGGGAAAGGGACAAAAAGGGGTTCTATAACAGCTTTAAAAGATTCCATTCCAGGCTGACAGAGATCGGAAGTCCCTCCAGTGATAACCTTCTTGATTGCCCTTTGATGAAAAATAGGGTAAATTGCGTGGCCGCGAGCAGCAAAGAGAGAGAGAGAGAGAGAGAGAGAGAGAGAGAGACAGAGACAGAGACAGAGACAGAGAATTTTCAGATTTTCTTATTTAATTCACACACACACACACACACACACACACACACACACACACACACACACACACACACACACACACACACACACACACACACACACACACACACACACACACACACACACACACACACACTTTTATCTTCTTCCTGTTCTTTCACAGTTCTCCTACCCTCAAAAGAAAGTTTTCCCTCTTCCTTTCATTTTTTCTTTTCCTCCTTCCTTTTTGTGTATTTTCATTTTTTCCCATTATGTTTCGGTGATGCCACGATACTTATTCATTCCACTTGCCTCTTCACACTGTTGTATTACATCTCTCATACCACACTGTATCACACCATGCTAGCTATGGTACACCACGCTCCACAACACTTCACTACACTACACCACACTCCACTACACTACGTCACACTTTACCATACTACACCACACTGCATTGCACCAGCCCATCTCTCTCACCACACCACACCACACCACACCACACCACACCACACCACACCACACCACACCACATCATGCCACGCCACGCCATGCCACGCCACGCCTCACCATCCCACCCCACCCCACCCCACCCCACACTCCACCATATTACACCGCACTTTTTTTTTTTCTTTAACCGAAGATGAACAGAGGAAGGAAAATCGATTAAATACAGAAGAAAATAATTGTCTTACTATACCCCACTGCACCACATTTCAACAAATACACCGCAGTACTTCACACATATCACACCACACGCCACGCTATTACTGTACATTACACCACACCGCACCTCACCACAGTCCACCACACCACACTACACTACACTCTACCACACCACACCACACCACACCACACATAATCACTCTACACCACACAAATATCCTTTTCATGCACACTGCGATCATTTTGCCATCCTCTGTTTAAACATTTACTAATCTTAATCCTTTCAGATTCTTACGACTCACTATTAGTAATCCTTTCAGGCTTCTACGACTCGCTATTAGTTCAGTAAAATCGTGTGACGCGTGGTGGAACAAAATATTAAACGTAACCAATGAGAGGGTAAAGGTGATAGTATGATGCTGCTGTCATTTTAAGTCAGCCTGTTAACTCATTTACTTAACTGACTTTTTAAAAATTCTTGTTTCACTCACACAGTTTACTTAAACTTGGAGATTTTTTTTTCTTTCGAAATGGAAAGCAGATAAAGACTTCATTAACTCCTTCACTACTATTGTACTCCTAAGTTGAAAATATTCGTCTGACAGCACAAGTATGAACACCTGCTGAGGTCCTCGGGCTGACGTGGTTGAGGTGGGACTATTTAGAAGGGACCGTAAAGTCTGTGTGGTCTGTGTATCTGTCAAACCAGGCTTTCTTGCAATAGATTCACAAATACACTGTTTTACACGCAAATTCATTTATTATTATATCATTCCGTTTCTTACACCTCCACATCTCACTCCACCACTCCACCTACCACTCCACCACTCCACCTCCCACTCCACTATTCCACCTCCCACTCCACCACTCCACCTCCCACTCCACCACTCCACCTCCCACTCCACCGTTCCACCTCCAGCTCCACCACTCTCCTTCCACTCCATCATTCCACCTCCCACTCCACCACTCACCTCCCATTCCACCACCCCACCTCTCACTCCACCACTCACCTTTCACTCCACTAATCTGCCTCCTACACCACTACACCTGCCACACCACCATTCCACCTCCCATTCTATCACTCACCCTCCACCCCACCACTCCATCTCCCACACCATCACTCACCTTCCACTCCACTCTACCCCACCACTCCACTGCCCTCCACCACTCCACCCTGCTTCACTATTACACCTGCCACTCCACCTCTCCACCTGCCACTCCACCTCCCACCACCACTCCACCTCCAACTCCACCACTCCTCTTCCCATTCACCTGCCACTCCACCACTTCACCTCCCACTCCACATTCCACTCCACCTCTCGCTCCATCCCACTCCATCACACCCCTCCCACCCCATCACTTTCCCCTATTAAACTTCACCTCCCCTGTCTACTGGTAAATATCTTACACTTTCCCTACACCATAATATTCTTCCCAACCTATATGTCTCCACACATTCATTCGTCTCTGTCTTTTTCTGTCTGTCTGTCTCTTTCCTCCTCCTCCTCCATGTTTTTTACTTACTTTGAGGGAGGCTTTGGAGAATGATAAAGAGGATGAAAATTGTCCTATTTGCATATCGATAATGGGGAGAGAGAGAGAGAGAGAGAGAGAGAGAATAATGGATTCTTAATACTGACAGAGTGTTTGAGGGGGGAAGGGCGTATCTGGAAAATGGAGGAGCCTTATTAAATGACATAGTATGAGAGAGAGAGTGAGAGAGAGAGAGAGAGAGAGAGAGAGAGAGAGAGAGGAGGAGGAGGAGGAGGAGGAGGAGGAAGGAGAGGGATGGGAAGAGCGGTGAATCGGGGGAGGGGGGCAGGGAGGGAAGAGGGATAAGGAGAGAATGATAGAGGGAGGAAAAAACAAAGAGGAAGAGAGGAACTAGGAAGGGAAGGTGATGGAGGAAGGTGAAGAAGGGAAGGAGAGAGAAGTGAGAGGCAGGCGAGGTAGGGAGGGAGCATGGGAGGGAGAGAGGAAGGTGATGTGAAGGAGGGAGGGAAGACGGATGGCGTGGGAATGGAAGAGGAAACATAGAGGAGGAGAGGTAGCAAGAGAAAGAGGAAAGAAGGAAACAGAAGTGAGGGAAGGGGGGACATGGGAGGGAGAGAGGGAGGAAGGAAAGGTAGGGAGAGATAGAGGGTGGAAAGATGAGGGAGGGAAATGAAGTGGGAAGGAAATGGGAGAGAAAGTGACATCACTGCATGTACTAATTCTTCTCTTTCTCGTCCCTGGTGAGTATTGCTTTGCTTGTCACTGGGCGTCTAGATGACATTGAAGATTCCTAACACCTGTTTTTAAGCGATTTATTCTCTGCTCCATAGTATACTCTCTTAATGCTATATCGCTATGAAAGCGATGTTCTTAAAAAAAAAGGAAAGACGTAATATGCAAAGTAAATCGTTAAGGCAGAAGTCCAGCGAAAAGCCTTGTACGACCTGGAATACGGACTAAAATGTACTATTGTGAACATAATACCGCTTCACTCCTGTACGATGAATTTCGAGATAGTGAGCGGTACCTTTAGAAACTCGCTATCATCATCCTCGGAGCCCATTAAGTTTCTCGAAATAATATGCTGAAATGTCAAAAATTTTCGATCAGTAATGTGGATCGTTGTTACTGTCCACGTCGGTGCGTAATTTGTTAAAAGAAGAAGAGGAAGGTTTTTGTTTGTATGTTTATTTTTTGTCTTCCCTCATACAACTACGACTGTAATCTTATCGCTTTAATCTGGTCTAAAACTGCCATCTCCATCTTGATTGCAGAGCTGTAATGACTCATTAACACTAGAATATGGTGCTTAGTCACGCAGAAGTTCTATGGAAAGGATGAAGAGCCATAGTGTTGTCATGTTCTGTCATTGAGCTACGGGAAGTAAGCTGCAAAGGGACGAAAATCTGAGTCAGGTTGAAGTGAGTAAACTATGCCACACACTTCACAACTAAGCTAGAGTGAATATTAATAGACACTACAAAAGATAATTACTTCTGAAAATAACTAGTAGCTATTTAGGCCTGATTATCGTAAAATTTGGCTAATATTCTTTATGAATATTACCACAAAAAATCTCTTTTTTATTATTATCTTTCCGGGAGATTTTTTATTGTAATATGATGATAGTTTTTCCCCCCTTGTGATATCCTGATGTTCAACTTCTTTCTCCCTCAAAAACATATGTGATTGGTGTGTGTGTGTGTGTGTGTGTGTGTGTGTGTGTGTGTGTGTGTGTGTGTGTGTGTGTGTGTGTGAATATTATTGATTGATATTTTCGTATGTATGATTGCGGTATATATTTTCCTTGGGGAATGTTAGTGGAATAAAAAACTTCACTGCTGGGTAATATAGTGATGCATATTTTCCCTGGTGAATATTTGAGTGACAGTCTCCGTGAATATTTTAATGATACTTTCCCTCGTGAATTTTATTGTTATAGATGTTTTCCTTGGTGAATATTTTGACATTTTCCCCTGCAAATAATATGGTGGTGGTTATTTTCCTCGATGAATATTATTGTGATAGACGTTTTAACTGATGAATATTATGATGGTAGATATTTTCCGTGGTGAATATTATCGTGGTGCTTATTTTCCTTGGTGAGTATCACGGTGATCCCAGGTGATTATTTTAGTTACAGCCATCTCTGGTCGTGAATATTATGATAATAGATATTTTCTTTCGCAACAAAAATGGTGGTAAAAAAAATCGTAAATACAATGTTGATAGATTTTTTTTTTTTTTTTTTTTTAAGTTATATGAAAATCATCAGGGACAGACTCCTTCCTTTGTGTATAACGATATATTTTTCCTTCCTTATTGCTGTGACAAAAAAGTTAGTTAATATTAATGTCGTTGATATTTTCCCTCGTCAGTATCAGGGGGATAGAATTTTTCCAAGTTATAAAATTTTGTGAGTGGCTCTTTTGCTAGTAAATATTTTGGTGATAAATATTTTCCTCCCAGAAGCTACTGTGGTAATCTTCTCTCTCGCAATGAATAGTGCTGATTTTTTTTTTATCTGCTCATACCTTCTTCACTAGGATGTATCTTTATTCTTCCTTATTCCTCATTCTTCTTCTTTATTTTTTATTATTTTTTGTTCCTTTATTCTTAATTCCTTTTTGTTAATCTTTCTCTTTTACTTTTTTTTGTGTTTATTCTTCATTCCTCTGTTCTTCTATATTTCTTCTTTATTCCTCTTTATTCTTCATTCTTTATTCATCTATTTTTCTCTATTCTTCTTTATTTCACTTTAGTGCTCTTTATTTTTCTTTATTCCTCTTTATTCTTCTTTATTCTTACTCCATCCATACCGCTCTACCCAGCGTACGAAAACTCAGACTGAAGGGGTTAGTGACGGCTGTATCTAACCCGTCCAGTTCGGCAAGTCTCTCTTAAGCAGAAAAAACACGTCTGTAAGCAAAATAAGAATATAGAAGACGTGACCATAGTAAGTGAATATTTTGCTGATTCCTTCCTTCGTGAATAGTAACCCCTTCCACCCAAGGATTTAACTGTTTTCCCCTCCTTTAATTTTTATTTTCTAGCGACTTTACTGAGCTTTTATTGAGACCTCATTAGCGAAAAAGTAAAAAAAAAAAAAAAAATCCCTGCAATTCAGTATGACTCTCCAGACCTGAATCAACCCCTTCACTCTGATGACGTATTTTTAAGTACATTCCTGCTGATTTTAAGGATTTTTACTAAGCATAGAAAGGATTTATTTATTTATTTATATTTTTCTGTAGGAGTTAGATGCAGCCGACATTAACCTGCTTACTACATGAGAATTTTTTTTTTTAATCTCAGTAAAATCGTCTAGCAAAAGCAAATTATAAATGATCCCCAGCGATTTAAGGAATTTAAGGAATTATTATCCGTTGGCTGGAGTTAAAGTGATAAGCTCCCCTACTCTCTCTCTCTCTCTCTCTCTCTCTCTCTCTCTCTCATCCTTATCTTTTCTTCCACTCCCTTAATCTCCGGCATTTGTTTAAGCACAAGCAAAAGAATTATGGGAAAAAAGAAGAGAAAAAAGTAATAAAAAGAAAATCGGCCTCTCTATTCATTGCCTGACGTCGCCTCCTGTGATGGGTGGCTTCAACAAATCTATCTCCCTGTGCAGAGAGAGAGAGAGAGAGAGTCGGGGTGGAGGTAAAGCAAAGGGCGTGGAGGCAAAGATATGGGTGGGAAATGGTGGAATATAGGTGGAGTAGGGGGGGGGCATGAGATTTGACCTAAAAAAAGTTCATGTATAGTAATGATGGTTTTATGTAATGATGGTTTATTTGAAAGATTTCTCCAGTAAAAACAACAAGAACAACAACAGGATAAGAACAGGATAAGCTCTCATTAGTCACATATCCAGAGCAACTTTCGAAAAAAAAAAAAAAAAAAATCACCTAAGAGACTAATCTAACCCAGCATGTCCTAACCTAATTTAACCCAGCTTAACATAGCCTAATCTGAACCAGCATATGCACCTAACCTCATCTAATATAGCAGTAAATCTAAACTAACATCCCTAGCCCAATCTAACATAACTTATATCAGTCTAACCTAACATAAGCTGTCATATCCGGGGGACGATGTTATACAGTTTGACCTTAGGACTAAGAGTCTGGATAGGGAGGCTGCTAGAGATCGAGCAGCGTTGTGAGCCGACATTAGATCATCAATGTCATCGCCTGTAAGGATGTTGTAACCTTTCTAAGTGAATGAACGGACGAAATCTCCTCCTGAACTAACCAATTTTAAAACCTTCCTTTCCTCCCCTTCCTCTGTGTTCATATGGCAATAATTCGCTAAACATTCTCATTCTCCTGTCGCAATGCCAGATGAGTGCAAACACACACTCTCTCTCTCTCTCTCTCTCTCTCTCTCTCTCTCTCTCTCACATTACTGTCTCCACATTATAACTTTGGACAAAACTGCCAGCCAATTGCATTTTCAGATTTATCTTCGTTTGATATTAGATTTTGAGAACTTGTAAGAGGCTGTGGTGGTGGTGATGGTGGTGGTGAAGGTAGTGATGGTACTTGTGGTTGTGAAGGTAGTGTTGGTAGTTGTGGTGGTGGTGGTGGTGGCGAAGGTAGTGATGGTAGTTGTGGTGAAGGTAGTGATGTAGTTGTGGTGGTGGTGAAGGTAGTGATATAGTTGTGGTGGTGGTGAAGGTAGTGGTGGCGGTGAAGGTAGTGATGGTAGTTGTGTTGATGGTGGTAAAGGTAGTGATGTAGCTGTGGTGATGGTGAAGGTAGTGATGTAGTTGTGATGGTGGTGAAGGTAGTGGTGGCAGTTGTGGTGGTGGTGACGGTAGTGATGATAGTTGTGGTGATGGTGGTGAAGGTAGTGATGGCAGTTTTGGTGGTGGTGAAGGTAGTGATGGTAGTTGTTGATGGTGGTAAAGGTAGTAATGTAGCTGTGGTGGTGGTGAAGGTAGTGATGTAGTTGTGATGGTGGTGAAGGTAGTGATGGCAGTTTTGGTGGTGGTGAAGGTAGTGATGGCAGTTTTGGTGGTGGTGAAGGTAGGATTGGTAGTTGTGGTGGTGGTGGTGAAGGTAGTGATGTAGTTGTGATGGTGGTGAAGGTAGTGATGATAGTTGTGGTGATGGTGGTGAAGGTAGTGATGGCAGTTTTGGTGGTGGTGAAGGTAGGATTGGTAGTTGTGGTAGTGAATAATGCTTAGAGCTAACAAGAACAATATACTCTATCTCGTCTGTGAATAATATTGCCTAGGAAAAACAAGAATAAAGGTAAAAGCTACGTCCTGGTGCTGAAGTAATCAAGCTCAATTTCATGGGTTCATCTACATAATAAAGTCATTAAACCGATCATAACAATTAACATCGCCAGTACGGTGACGGTTTTCATTCCATTTTTATATTAAAATTTGGATTATTTTTTTTCCGTTTTTGAGAGTCCCTTTGAGCTGGTAACAGCGCGATTGATGACGACATTATACTTTATTCTTTATCTGCACATGATTTTATTCAGCTTAGGATTGGTTACACGTAATAAAGGAGATATGTGAAGGCTGCGTCTACCCTCACCGTTTTCCAAAAGTCTCCTTGTTGTAGTAGCAAAAACAAAAATCAACCCTGCATCATTTGACTGAAGGGGTCGCGACATCACCACGTTGACATACTGTAATTCTTTTTTTATCGGTGCTCCCTTCAGACGGATTTATTAAGCTAAAAGACTACTACTACTTCTTACAATCCCATCACTAATTAAAATCCT
>NC_136954.1:7274896-7285676 GCF_032717465.1 Coenobita brevimanus
AAGACTCTCCCATAAACTGAATGCTACTGTGAAAGACGGGGCATAATTAGGTATATTAGGATAAAGTTTGTTTAATATAATGGCCTTGTATGATGAAGCGAGGGGTAGGCAACCTCTTTTTTTTTTTTTTTTTCTTTTTTTGTGCGATTATTTGTTGACTACGTGACGAAAATGAAATGCATCTAGTCTCTTTATATCATAGCAACTACAATAAGCAATGCGGGATGCAAGCTGAGCAAATATGATACCCACACGTTCCATAAGTGTCTGTTGAAGATTTTGGGCGTGTTTTCCCCTTTGCAACTTCAGCCTTGATCACTGAGACTATTTTAGGAGATGCAGCTTTAAGTACAATTGAATACTGAAGCTATCGGATGGACTGGGCATTATATGAATTAAGGGAGACGTGGTGAATTAACAGATTGACCCCCATGTTGGCGTGTGTTGGAACAGAGACAGTGAGGCATGTTGAGACGCGTTTGGGATACCTTTGTTGCCGCTGACGGAGACATGTTCACATCTACTCGTTCAAGAGAAGCTATCAAAATTGACTCTCTCTCTCTCTCTCTCTCTCTCTCTCACACACACACACACACACACACACACACACACACACACACACACACACACACACACACACACACACACGTTGTGCTCTCATAGTCTTAGGAGACTAACACTACGTTCTTATCAGTTTATTATATACATAACACCTATACGCTCTTGTTCCTTATTAATGGGATATTTTTAGGTAGGTAGTAGCATCCACTGTTCACTCAGTCGATGTAATGTAACCTTCAGGTGACTGTACACCGAGTGTCAAGCCAAATGAGCTTGTGTAATCCAGGAAGCCATTTACTACGCTGGATGGTAACTTTATAGCCAAATGGACGCCTGGTGGTCTCGTGAGTTAAGACGCTTCAACTGAATGGCGCCCGTAAAGGTACCATCTGAGGAGGGGTTGGGGTTTATTACCCACATAATGCCACTCGAAGGCATGCGAGGCTAGTCATCCTTAAATATCAAGACTGAAGGTAGTCGTAACCCCTTCAGTATGGGACAAAGCCTGTTCATTATATTTACCAACAAAGACATCTTTTCCTAAGCTGAGTGCATTATGCTGAGAGTAGTACGAATAAGATTTTTAAAAAAGTCATCGTGCAAGAGTAGCATCTTAAGATTGGTTAACTCCTTCCCTAAGAGAGGTATGTGCTAACCTACATAGAATTATCTGATGGTAACAGTAGCCAAGTATAAAGACATCCTTTAAGTGAAGGGAATCACAGAGGGTAGAAGAGTGAGTGGTTAGATGGCATGAAAGGATGTCTCGTAATAATACAGACTTTGAAGGATGAAAAGCTCATTTTTATCACCCGCTTTTAGCAAGGCGAAGCGATATAGTTTTTGTTGGTGTGTTTGTGTGTTTATGTATCTGTTGCCAAAATATATCGAAAAGTTGTGGACGAATTTTCACCAAACCTTCAGGAAACAGGCAACTATGTGGATGTGCAGAAGCCTATTATGAGTACTTGTGGTGAGAATTTGATCAGATACGACCGAATGCCAGACACCATATATTTTCTCTCCCCAACAAGGAGGGTATGTTTTCACCCCAGTTTGTTTGCTTGTTAGAGTGTTTGTCTGTTAGCAGGATTGCTCATAAACTAAAAGAGAAATTTGATCCAACTTTGGTGGAATAATCGATTAACTTTTGGGACCCATCCGGATCGAATTACAGATTCTGGATCCAGAAAACACTTTCTGTGAAACCCTAATCAGTGATGGAAAACCTAACCCATTATGAAGAGTGGTTTGGAAATTACGTTGCCCTTGTCGGAGAGAAGCACTCCACTGAATGCCCCTCTAGTTTGATTTGGATTGGCTTTTTGCGAAACACAGTGACTGAATTCCACGGAGTTTTGCCAATTTTCTTCAGATTTGGTTTGTAGGTAGCTTGTACCTTAGCCAACAGCATATTTTGTCAGGCAGTTAGCATTCGGCACCCAAATGCTTTTGTTTTATTATTGCCTGCCTTTAGCAAGGCAAGATGATTTAGTGTGTGTGTGTGTGTGTGTGTGTGTGTGTGTGTGTGTGTGTGTGTGTGTCTGTTGCCAAAATATTTCAAAAAGTTGTGGACGAATTTTCACCAAATCTTCAGGAAATAGCAACTATGTAGATGTGCTGAAGCCTTTAAATTTTTGTGAGAATTTAATCCGAGACAACAGAATGACTCTCATACACCGACTGTGCACAGGATCAGCAATTTGTTCCTGCCTTCTCCCCAGTCAGCTCACCCTCGTCCCCCTCACTGCCGTCTCCAGCCAGTGATGAGACGCCCTCAGTGCAGTTCTACCTTCTTTGAGCTGGCTGGAAGTTAGTGCAGGTGTTGGCGTGTGAGCAGGGCTTCTCCCTTAGATGGAAGGACAACGTCTTAGGTGTGTGGGTCCTCCCCGCCCGGGAAGTAGCTTGTGCTAACGACCTCCGTTGGAGCTCCCCCCCCATACCTGCCCTGGACGGCCTCTCTTACAGTATGCTTCCCTTGCCCTTCCTCTCTCCCTTCGGGGATGAGCGATCTTGCTTCTCCTACTGGGGCTCTGTCTTTGGAAGCAGCCCTCTCATGCTGGTGCACTGTACATTTACGTTCACCTGCTCAGGCACCCAAGTTGGGGAGCAGCGGCCCCTACTAAGGACAGCAATCTCTTGGCTACATTCCATGGTCCCCAGCAGACCATTCTGGGCTTCCTCTCACCCCGCTTCTCTCCTTGTGGGGATGAGTGGTACAACTTCTCTTCTTGGGAGTCATCATGAGGAATTATGACCCCACCACTGGGTGATGAACCCCGGGTTGTCCCACTCGGGCCACGGAAAGGGGAGATGCAGCAGAATCGCCTTCTTCCTCACCCTCCTTTTCTATCTCTCCCCCTCTTAGATAGAGAGTTTCTCCCTTACTGGACCCGTTGGCTTCCAGTTCTCACGGGAGTAAGGTTCTTTCCTAACTTTGGGGGCTCACATGAATCTACCTGAAGATCTTTCGAGGCTAATCCCTTGAGATGAAGGGGGGCTTGGCATCACCTTCAGTGAGGAGCCAACTAATAATTGAATGTATCCAAGGGGGTCACGCCTGATAGGAGAGGGCAACTTGAGACTAGTTGACCGAACCAGGTGTTAATGATATTCCAGAACCGCCACATGGCCGAGTACCGCCGAGCAATAGGACACCTGATGGGCAGAGAATCATACCAGGGTCCAGGGCAGCTTGTTCGTGACATACCCGCGACAAGAAACATCAGGGGAAAGGAGGGATCTGGAGAGGGACGGGGAGGGGAACAGTGTGGGATCCAGACTGGATATGAGGAGGACTTTTAAGAGTTCAGTGTGTATGTCGTGGTGACGAGTTGAGTGAGGGACAAGGACGGAGCTTCTCTCTCTCTCTCTCTCTATATATATATATATATATATATATATATATATATATATATATATATATATAGACTGGATATGAGGAGGACTTTTAAGATTTCAGTGTGTATATCGTGGTGACGAGTTGAGTGAGGGAGAAGGAAGGAGATTCTCTCTCTCTCTCTCTCTCTCTCTCGCTCTCTTTCTATATATATATATATATATATATATATATATATATATATATATATATATTGTTACGTGGCTGGCAATGAGACACGACACGGCTCACCCGACCATCTACCCGTGCCTGTTCGAAACCCGCATCTCCCACCTCCACTCGCTACCTCTGAATACATTTGGAACAGAGACTGAACGAATGGACCATGCTATGGCACATTGTTGTGATGACGTCAGGTGTTGAGGGTCCAGGACTTCGGGGGTTCGGATTCGTTCGAATTCTGAACAGCATTGTAGAGGAAGCTGGTGAGGAGGGAGTGAACAGAACTACCTTAGACAGGGTCGAGGGAGGAGGTGACGAGGGCTGGTCGGTGGTCGGCGGAGCCGGGTTGTGGTTTTACATCAATATATATATATCTGTATTTGTGAGTGATATTATCTGCTGACCCATATAGCAGAACTTTGTATATTTCTATGTTGTGATTATTATCAGGGTGTTTATTATTCGGTGTGTAATGTGATTCATGCTTTATTGTGGTAAATAGTGTTGGTGAAAGTAAAAAGTTTTAGGGAATGAGGATTTTTACTGTAGCCTGAAGGAAAAAGGAACACAAGGATTCCTAACCATTGATTTGATACTAAATTTGTTTTGTGGGTTCTGTTAAGCACCTTGTTCGGGATCAGCCGGTGTCTGCTTAGAACTAAAGCTATGTGACAATATATATGCGGACCTGAGAGACTACGAGAGGAGGAAGGCTAGATGGTTGAGTATGTGGGTGTAATTTGTGAGTGTGTGAGGGAGGAGGGGATGGAGGGTGTGGAGGAGGGAGTGACGGTTAGTGGAGTGTGAGAGAGACAGGCAAGATGGTGTACGAGGGAAGGAAGAATAGTATGTGGGAGGGAGAGTGATAAGTAAAAAGAGGAGGGATATAGGGTGTGCATGGGATGATCGGTGGGTGATTTGGAAGAGAGAGAAGGCGGGGTGTGAAGTAGCATAGGGTGGAGGGTAAAGGAGGAGGGAAGGGAGAGTGAAGTATGAGGAAGAAAGGGTATGGTGCAAGGGAACGTAGAATACGAGGAAGATAGGTAAGGTGCAAGGGAGGGAGGATGGGTGGAGTATAAGGGAGATAGGGTAAGGTCCAAGGGAGGTAGGAAGGATTGAGAGTGCAGGAGGGTGTAGTGTGAAGCAGGGCCCATATACATACAGGGTCTTCTCACACCTTTCTGCTGCGCAGATTTACTGACGTCACGTTTGAGACAGGGCACTTCCTCCATTTCTCCCCACCCACCATCTCCCTTGGGACCTAAGAGGGAGGTCTCAAGTCGAGGTGAGGTGCAGCTGCCTGTCATTCTCCAAACCCACCCCTCCCACCTTGCTTCCTTAACACAACTCATTCCCCTATACAAAATTTCCTCAATTCAAGTGATTGTTTAACCTCTCCTTTCTCTTATTTAAAGATACATGATTTACAAATAAGCACAATATACTCTAATAGTGATATTTATTAGGATACATTATCATCTTGTTATAAATGATACCGAATGTTTATTGGTACTGCTACCGGTATTGACTCTGTATTACTATGTAGGAGCTTCATTTCCTTAACTTCGACATCTTACTCTGCAGCTTTCATGTCGAGTTAGCCAAATTACTATTAAATACCCGCATCCTGAAAAATACTCGGCATCGAACAAAAAAGCTAATTACTTCGGTAGGATGAGACACATGCTTATATATTAGTTCTGACAATGCCTTTATGCAGTCCTTGCCAGCCCTTAGCTCAGTTTCCCCATGATAACATTTAAAAAGATTTTCCATTACTTGCAGCTGTGCAAAGAATTCACTCCTTGGTTTCCTGAGTTTATTCTGTTGCCTACAAGCTGCCTCGTTCCATGTATTATCCCCCTTTTCTACATTTGAGCCAAGAAATGGAAACAGGAAATTTGTGTGCAATGTAGCCTCCAACATACCGCAACCCCTCATTTTCCATTGTCTCTTCAAAAGTAATGTCTTCTTCAGGAGGCATAAGTTGATCACAATTTTCTGAGTCCTCATTCTGATTCACCTGATCATATGCATCTAATGTGGAAAACAGCATAGCAGAAAGACAAAGCTCACGATCAAGGGCAACATCTTTGTTTTCAGGCGCAGCTGAGTTTGGTGTTGTAACGATAGAATAGGATGACTCTGACATAATGACATCATTATTGTTACTCACTGTGTTGTAGCTGCTACCCACAAGTGCAATATCCTTACCAAGCAGATAAAATCTCGCCCGAAATTTTACCTCGACTGGAGATGGATGTTCCTATGAGCTTTTCTGCAAAAACTATATTTTCCTCATATGAGAGAGAGAGAGAGAGAGAGAGAGAGAGAAGGCTAAACATAATAAAAAATAATGGAAAGAAAGCAATGGCTGTGTTTTAACCTGCGGCGTCCCGTCAACGTGAATTAACGTCCACACGTTTTGTCACTGACGATCCCGTTGACGTACATAAACACGATTCAATTGCAAGGTCCCTAATTTGCACAATTTTCAATTTTCGCGAGTGATTTTTGGCACGTATACACGGGACACCTTCCTCTACAAGATGCCAGGCAGGGACAATGCCTTACCCAGCATGACCTCCTCCTCCCCCCTGCATGCCCTTTTCTCAGCAATTCACCTGTTATCAGTAACCTGGCTAGTAAAGCCATGTCATGCCACGGTACGAAATTCAGGGCCAGAGTGATTCCCCAATCGATGACAATGTGAAGGACAAACATTAGAGGAAGAAACAGTCAGAAATGATGATCAGGTAATGTGGCAAAAAATGGTCAGGTATGGTGATGAGTTAGTGAGTGAAACAATGCTTATAATGCCTATATTACCGTTTGAAAACCAATATACTCTCTTACTACATATAAATTCATACCAAATAAATAAATAAATACCGTTTATGAGTGGTGTGGAATAGTTATCCTCCCATAGAACTCGTTTTCTTTGCAGCAAGCCTGATAGAAAACCCTGTAAGGTAAGGAGGTACTACCTGGATTGAGTATTTTAAACCTCAGGTGAGCTATTTCTCTATGAATTTTCGATGTTTCTCACCAAAAACGGAGGTTTGAGCCAAAAAATTTTTTTTCCAAAAATGGTTGGGATTGGGGGGAGTCAGTGGTGGAAAAGTGGTCGGGATGGGGCGGGTTAAATTACAGTTGGTAGGGCTTAGGTTTTATGCTGGTTTCAAGGCATATTATGTCAAATGTATATATTCCGCATATATCATGGAGAGAGAGAGAGAGAGAGAAACTGCATAGATGCCAAATCATTAATTATAAATAACAAATCTCTTATTCTGAGCTATTAAATATATGTGAATGTATTTCATATACTGTTTGTGGCTTCATGTACATATAAAAGCAATGTAGTTTTTTTACTTTGTGAGCATGAAAAGTGGCTGTATAAATCATTTCCAACGACCTGGCACCGTTGTTTTTGCAACTTGGAAGGGAGGGAAGGAGGAAAGGAAGGGGGGAAATGATAACATACTTCTTGCCAAATGCTTCCAGATGGAATTACTACGTTTCAAACCTGCATTAAACAAATACATTCTGCGATATACTGTACTTCAGTTTCAACACTATTGCTTTATTGCTAGGGTGCTCAGTAATGGTTACCTACAGTACGTGGGTAGAAAAAAATAATGGTGGGTAAATATGAATACTAGCAACTCATACTAGTGTGGTGGCCAGTTGCCTCAATTTAATTTACCTGGGCTGGTAAATGCAATGCACCACGTGCTTTTCCACATTTCTTCAAGCAATAACCACGTGAGGAGACACTACTGTACAACTTATAAAGAACAAAGGTGACCTGTTTGGCACCGTGACTCTAAGCAACTGAATCTACTTCTCACCGTCTGGCACCCCTTCTCGGAGACCTCACCTGGTGTCTTCGCCATGACGTCATACGCAAACGCGACACGTTTTCGGGTTGGTATGGTTAGACCCTGTATGTATATGGGCCCTGGTGTGAAGGACAGTGTGTGAAGTGTGACGTTGGGCAAGAAGTGTGTTTGTGTGGGAGGATGGAAACAAGGCCTTATCCTACTCGGTGTGATGAAAGACAGTCGCAACCACTAATTCTGTTTACGTCAGTGTTGGGTCCCTCTCAATCGATCTTAGCGAGATCATGGGATGCTGTTTCTCCTCCGTGGTTAGATTGCCTTCCTGCAGAGGATGTGTGGGAGCCTTAAGATTACATAGGTGAGGTTGGGTTAGGTTAACTTAGTTTTTTTTTTTTATGCGAGGAAGAAGGAACCAAAGGCCATGAGCCCGCAATAACAGTTCCCTCCAAGAGAAAAACAAAATACATGAGAGAGCCAAATTCAAGATCCGATCATTTCGTTTGAAAGACTGGAGATCATAGGCAACAGGAAATACAGACAGAGGGAGACAGTTCCAGAGTTGACCTGTTGCACAAGTGAAGGACTGGGAGTAACGGTTAACTCTTACATTAGTGAGTTGGACAGAAAAGGGATGAGAGTTTGTTGTTGAGACGGTTGCTACGCACCTGTCATAGAGATGGAGGAATGCATGCAGACAATTCAAAGGAGCAAGTGACCATTAAAGTAGCGAATATAGAAAAGAAATAAAGATGTACAACAGTGCGGCGAAGAGACAGAGGTTGAAGGAGTCAGGTAAGAGGAGGAGAGGTAATGAGATGAAATGCCCTTGACTCCACTCCTATTGAGAAGAGCTTGTATGTGGGGAGCTCTCCCCACACATGAGTTGTGACTCCACAACAGGGGCGGATATGCAACCCCTGTATAGAGTCAACAATTGGGTGCAGGGGTAAAGAAAAGAATGGAGTCAGCTTAGCACACCTAATCTCTTGGAAGCAGATTTTACAAGAGATGTATATATGATCTTTCTGAGACAAGTCCTGAGTAAATGAAACCCCAAGCGTGTTCAAGGATGATGCAGGATTAAGCTGAATATTATTAAACATTAATGGGTATACCTGTTGTGATGATTCCGTCGAATTGATAGAGTTAGTAAGAACTGAGTTCTTGGATTGCATTTAAAGACAATCAGATTATTTCTTACCCCAGTCAGGAGGTAATGAGCCAAGTTTCAGACATTAGATTTGTGCCATAGCCTAACTCCCTAGCTTCTCTGTTGAAGTAACTGCTGAGATGGGCTTTGTGGGAACCGAATGGAAAAGGTGAAGGGTGAGCTACATCAGCGTATGAGTGGATAGGGTTAGGTGTACAGCTTAGAAGGTCATTGATGAATAAAAAGGAAGAGAGTTGGTGAGGTAGGACAGAGCCCTGAGGAACTACCACTCTTGATAGGATCTGTGAGAGGAAGAACGATGGCCGTCTACAACCAGCGGCCATAGAAATCGACCAGAAAGAAGCTGGCGATGAAGGAACAGATAGGAAGGATAGAAACCGTAAGAGGGCAGTTTTGGAAATTAAAGAGATTTAAGTGCCAGACCTCGATCGAAAGCCTTTGAGATATCAAGTGCTAAGCTGGCAAAGCTTTCTGCCAAAGTCCCGAAAGGGAGGATGACCAGGAGTCTGGAAGAAGTGAGAAGATTGCCAGTGGAGTGTACCTGACGGAACCCTTACTGACAGATCAGGAAAGAAGGTTGTGATAGGAAAGATGCCTTAAAGTTTCTTCTAGTGTGAACTGGACCTGGAAAAACTTTTGAAATACAGGACGTTAAAGCAATTGGACGATAGTTGGAGGGTTGGGAATGGTCACCTTCTTTGGGACTGGCTGAATGAGAGCAAAACTTCCAGCAAGAAGGAGAAAGGTATGAGTTGATAGACAAAAGGCAAAGAGTTTGCCCTTTGGCAGGTGTAAGCACAGAAGGCACAGTTCTTGAAGAAAGCACAGGAGGGACACCATCAGTCCCATATGCCTTGGGGTTAGTATTGAGGCCAGTGATGGCTGAAAATACATCGAAAAGCTGAAAAAGAAATTTTTATGTCAGCCATGAGGGAAGTCAGAGGAGGGAAAAAGTGATGGAGGAACAGCACCGGTATCGTCTAAGGTGGAATTGGAGGAGAAAGTTCTGTGCAAAGAGATCTGTCTTTATCAGTAGGAAGAAATAGCTACAAGAACCATCAGAGTAGAAAGGCTAGAAGGGAAGGATGGTGAGGTAATGTTGTTAGAAAGGTTTTTGGCACAAGCTGAAGGAGCGGGAAGAATTGAGTTGGAGAGTTGAGAGCATTGGAGCACGGACATGAAATTATTTTTAGCAGAGCTGAAAGAACAGACTCAAAACGAGTCCGGGGACAGGAAATGTAAAGATGATGTGATCTAGGGGTGGGTTGGTTCTGGATACCTTTTGTAGGCCCTCTCCCTTGTTATGTGGACAGCATTAGAACAAGCGTGTGATTAAACCAAGGCTTTCTTGCATTAGACAAAGGATAACGAGAAAGGATTAGATAAGCTTGCTTAGTATAGGTTAGGTTAAGTTGGGGACTGGGTTGAAGCTGTTGTTAGCTTCCAGTGGAAAAGTGCTGGTATAGTTACAGAACAGTAGGTTGGTTTACGTTAGGGTAGAGTAAAATATGTTAGTTTTGGTTTGGTCTGGGTTTATTTTGGGTCTGTTTGGTTTGGTCTGGCTTTTGATTAAACCTTTGAGTTTTGATTGTAGTTAGTTATGGTATTAGGTGTGGCAAGTTACGTTGTGTTAGATTTGCTGTGGTTAAGGTTCAGTTTAGGTTACGTTTTAGATTCGTCTGGGTTATGATAGTGAGGTTAATTTGAAGTGATTACTAAAGCTGGGATTGGGTTTTGTGTATGGTTATTTTTGAGTTGTAAGTTAAATTACTGGTTATAGTATTAAAGTAGGTTCGGTATTTTATCGGTAAATTAGGCTGGGGTGAGCACATATTTATCAACAGTACCTATAGTTCCTGGCTGGCTGTCAGACTTTCCAGTGAAGTGTCTCTAATCGTTTGAGCGTTTTCTAGATGATGGCGAGCCTTTCGAGTCGCAGTGTTCTTCCTCTGTACTGATTATTAAAAGCCGTTAGGGAGCGAGTTAGAAGAACGGAATCGAGGTTGCAGTGTTACATCAGTGTTCCTAGACAGTTCTGCCTCAGATTTAACCAAATATACAAAGTGTATTACAGCTGTTGATGTACAGCCAAGGCGTTACATGGGACCCTTTGTTTTCGAGAACAGTAGATCAAAAGTCAAG